>NC_053494.1:24707599-24845099 GCF_905171775.1 Rana temporaria | reverse complement strand
ACCCATGGCTACACAAGTCACCTTTCCGTTAGACTTTGCCATCTTCCAAACTCTGACAGTTTTGTCCTAAAATTAAAAGAATGCAGCAATAAGAAACGTACAGACATGTGTTGCTCTAAACCTTTACTTTATACTCATTGCTCTATATCTCTAAACAAAAACTGTAGCTTAAAAGTTCTGTTAGGCCACCCGCTAGCAGCCGAGAAAGGGTTAAAAACCACAGCAAAGCGCCCCTGCAGAGGTGCTTTGCCAGCGGTATAGCCACGGTGCCCCATTGATTTCAACGGGCAGAAGAGGTGGAGGAGCGGTACACACACACCGCTCCAAAGAGGCAGCTAGCAGGATTTTTTTTTACCATCCTGCTAGCGCACCGCTCCAGTGCCCAGACTCTTTCCGAGTCATTGACATGGAATGTGCGGGCAAGCCAGTGAAGTCATGGCAATGTAAAGTCATATCCAGCCACGGACTTAAGAAGTAATAAAAAAATTAAATCAACAAATTCCGACTGTCAAGAACGCGGTGACGTACAACACTACGACGAGCCGAGAAAAATGAAGTTCAACGATTCCAAGCATGCATAGGATTTTTGTGCGTCGGAATTGGCTACAGACGATCGGAATGTCTGACAAGAATTTTTGTTATCGGAAAAATTGAGAACCAGCTCTCAAAACATTTGTTGTCGGAAATTCGGACAGTAAATGTCCGATGGAGCGTACACACGGTTGGATTTTCCGACAACAAGCTCACATCGAACATTTGTTGTCAAAAAATCTGACCGTGTGTACACGTGTAACTCTTGTGCAAACAAATCAATATACGTTCATCAGGATTTTCTTTTTTTACCAAAAAAATATGTCACTGAATACTTATTGGCCTAAACTGATGAAGAAATTTGTTTTGAATGTGTATTTTAGCAAAAATGTAAAAATATATTTTTTTCCCCCTCAAATCATTTTTGGTTTTGGTGCAAAAAACAGCAGAGGTGATCGAATACCACCAAAAGAAAGCTCTATTTGTGGGGGGAGGGGGACATCAAATTTTATTTGGGTACAGCATCGCACGACCATGCAATTATCGGTTAAAGTAACACAGTGCCGTATTGGAAAAAATGGCCCGGTCATTAAGAGGGAAAAACCGTCTGGTCCTTACGTGGTTAAAGTTAGCAATATTGTTACCATCAGACACCTCTATTTGCATATTTATACTGGCTGTTATTCCTATTGAGTGTTGGGAACTTACCTTTGCACAGCTGACAAACAGGAGCCCTTTTTTAAACACATCAATTGCCAGAACAGTTTCTAGAAGACATAATCAAAGAGTGCAATAAGCAAACCATGTAATATACTAAACATATACTGTACTATTCTTGCAGCTATATTAGTAATGTACTCTCCTGCTGTAATTTAAAAAGAGACCCGGTCACTAACTTAGAGAACTAAACTGATACTTACCTATTATTCTTCACCGTTCTGAAGTCCCTTGCAGCGTCAGCATCATCTACCTGGCTTCTTTCAGGTACCAAGCTGTGGCGGTCTTCATTGGCTGTCACGAGAAGAGTGCAGTCATCCCGGGCACACGGGTGCTGTGCTGATATATTCCAAAGCAGACTGCAAGCAGGCATGCAAGGTAGGTTTCTTGTATTATTTGAGTGACTGCTCCGAGTAGGGTGGCCACATCATCCCTTTAATCCAGGACACACATATGAATGACACAGGTTCTGTGGCTGATTAAGGTGGTAATTAAACTCACTTGGTGCCCTATCTGGATTAAAAGCCAGTGTAATTTATAAGTGTCCTGAATTAAAAGGGATGATGTGGCAACCCTAGTTCTGAGGCTGCCAACATCACATTCAAGATGGTGGCTCCCAGCAACAGTCTCAGAACTCTTTTAGGTCTACACAACGGAGGCTTTTACAGATTACCCAAATTGTGGGTAAGCAATTTCCCTTTGTATTACCCCTTTCTATTGCATTGTATTATTATGGCTACTGTTGAATTATTTTGTTTGCCTAACATTAAAGGGTCACTAAAGGAAAAACATTTTTTAGCTGAAATGACTGTTTACAGGGTATAGAGACATAATAGTTAACTGATTCTTTTTAAAAATGATTAAAAATAGATAAAAACCAATCATATAATGTACCTACAGTTTAGTTTCGTTTTTGCTGTTGTTTCCTGGTTCTCTGATGTACAGAGAGGCAATAGAGGGCAGTCAGCCAATAGAGAGCAGTGATACTTTGTCTAAAACTCCTCAGCACCAATCCAGTTTCGTTTTACACACAGTAATCACACCTCCTTGATTAGTCACCACAGTGAGAAATCTCCCAGTACTGTGGTGATCAGGAAACAGACAACCAGGAAGTGTCCAGAACAGAGAGGATTTACAGCAACATCAAAGCAAAAACTAACAATAAGGACATGAAACCAGGACTGCAGTAAGGTAAAGGAAGCTATTTAGCTAAAAAAAAAAAAAATCCTTTAGTGACCCTTTAATTGCATTCGCTTGCTTTATAGATTGGTTCTTTTGAGGAAGCGGTTCTACCGCGAAACTAGTCGAGGCATAGACCAGTCTATATATTTGTAATAACAGATATTGCCCGGGGGTATCCTTGTGGTTCTGTTTTTTTCAATTTTAATCATGTAATTTTTGTTCAACAGTTTTAGGTAATAAAATGTATTTTATATGCATGCCATTTCTTACCAAGTACCGAGATAGTCCATTAATTTTTTTTTTTGGGGGGGGGGGGGGTGGGCAGCATTAGCCACTGTCCCTTGTCCCCACCCGTTTCGTCTGTATATCAACCTGGATGATGGTACGCTTTTAATATTAGCTATTCTGCTTTATCTGAGGCCATACTCAACATTTTCGCATCCCTAGTATACTTTCAAAGCATACATAATATTATGAGAAGATTGCTATAAAATGAATTGTCTCTTTGATGGTTTGGGTGCTTCAAACACTGCAGAATTTTTTTTAATTAGGACGTACAAGCAAGAATGCAAAAATTTCCTAATATGTGAAAAATCTTCCAGAAAAATACCAGCTCTTACCTGTGTGGCCGTACAGGATTTGGCAGTTGGATGTTGTCAGCTCAAAAACTTTAATTTGGGGGCTGTTTGTAGCGACTACGACATGAGAATCAGATAGGCCCAGGAATTTCACATCCAGAACTTCATCATTGTAGCCTGCAAACTGGATTAGAACAGGTTAATTAATAATAATAAAAAAAAAAAAATCTATCAGATATTTATATATATATATATATATATATATATATATATATATATATATATATATATATATATATATATATATATATATATATATATATATATATATATATATATATATATATACATATACATATATATACATATATACACACACACACATATATATATATATATATATATATATATATATACACACACACACACTGTATTTATTGGCGTATAGAGGGTAAAATGTGCCTGCGTGTTAAACGCAGGGGGCCGTGGAATGTTTTTTTCCCTGAAACGTCCCTATTAAAGTTACGGTGCGTGTTATACGCCGATAAATACGATAGATAGATAGATAGATAGAGATTATATATATATATATATATATATATATATATATATATATGATATAGAGAGAGATATCTATATATATATATATATATATATATATATATATATATATATATATATATATATATATATATATATATATATATATATATATGATATAGAGAGAGATATCTATATATATATATATATCTATATATATATCTATATATCTATATATATATATATATATATATATATATGATATAGAGAGATATATATATATAGAATATAATAATAAATAATATAGTAAAAAAAAAAAAAAAAAAAAAAAAAAAACACACCCCCACAAACTCGAGTATAAGCCAAGTTTTTCGGCCCATTTTTTAGGTGTAATGCAGTCTGTTCGCACGTCCATTGTAACAAAGCCCCGCCTCCTCCTCGTCTGTGATAGGTGGAACACCGATTTAGTTTCCCAGCATCGTATCAGTGTTCCTGTATCATGGACAGATGAGGAGGAGGCGGGGCTTTGTTTCAATGGACAGCCGAACAGACTGCATTACACAGCGGGAGACACACGCTGTTTTAGCAATGAAAGGTGCGGCTGCAAATGGGCACAGTGAGACTGCAACTGGGCATTGTTTACCCAGTAGCTGCTGCATTTTCCCACCCTAGGATTATACTCGAGTCAATATGTTTTCCCGGTTTTGTGTGGTAAAATCAAGTGCCTTGGCTTATACGGTATATATCTCAGAAACATGGTATGCCTTATAATTAAGAAATTGTTCTTCATTTCAAATCCCTCAAGACAACAGGGGAGGACAATGCGCAGAAAAAGTGAACGCAATTCAGCCCTAGTGGGCCTTAGTCATAATATATGTCAATGGCTACATCAGGGTTCAATAACAACAGAACTAACACTTCGGTCAGGGATATGCAATTAGCGGACCTCCAGCTGTTGCAGAACTACAAGTCCCATGAGGCATAGCAAGACTCTGACAGCCACAATCATGACACCCAGAGCCAGAGGCATGATGGGACTTGTAGTTTTGCAACAGCTGGAGGTCCGCTAATTGCATATCCCTAGGAGGGTGGGCCGGAAAAGAGTCCAAATTTAATACAGTAAAAGAAAGACGGAAAGGTGTATGATGTTAGTGAGGTTTTTTTGTTTTGTTTATTATGAAAAGGTGAACTTGCACTTTAATTAACCTGAAATATATATTTTTTTGGGGGTTTTAGGATAAAAAATTGCTTTCACAGACATGGTTAAAAATAGCATTTTGTGACGTTCTTTAAAACCTTGCTAAATATGTATTTTATAACTGAAGACCTTGATTAACTATTCCTGCTAGAAGTAGGTGGCTGTACCTGTTTATTTAGCTGAAGATCCTGAAGATCATAAATGAGGATATTGTGTTCCGCTGTGACTGTGAGAACCTCCCTCTGATTGGGCAGGAGAAGACAATGAATCAGGCTGTGCTCATCCCCTTCTTCCTCCGACACTTTCCTGCTGGTGTGAGGCAAACTCTGACTGTACACACACCTAGAGGTGGCCGCATCCCACACCCGCAAGATACCTGTCATTAAACAATAGGCGACATTAAAGGGTGATTAATACACAAAAAGTGAACATCTGCTGTGAAAAGGAAGGTCTAGAAAGGTCATACATTTTTCAGCCATGTGAAGAGTAAATTCATGTTTACTTATTTCATATGTCAGTATTTAACCACTTTCCAGCCAGGACAATTCTGGCATTTCTCTCCTACATGTTAAAAATATTCATTTTTTTGCCATAAAATTACTAAGAACTCCCAAACTTACACACACACACACAAAAATGTATATAGACACACACACACACAAACACACACACACTAGATATAGAGAGATTATATATATATATATATATATATATATATATATATATATATATATATATATATATATATATATATATATATATATATATATATATATATATATATATACACACATATATACATATATACACATATATACACATATATACACACACACACACACACAATAAAAAAAAATGTATTAGCAGACACCCCAGAGAATAACACGTCAGTCGTTGCCATTTATGTCACACGATAATTGCGCAGCAATTTGTTTTTGGAAAAATACACTTTAATGAATTTTAATGCAAACAAACACAAGATATACCCCATTTTGAAAAAAATCAAGAAAAAAATGAATTATAAATTTCTTACTGTTCACTCCCTGACATTCAGCTGCAAAGGACTGTTGCTCTCCGGGTGGAAGCAATAGTCTCTCTGCATTGGTCCAACATGGCCCCACCCGCGTTAGAGCTAGAGCTGTGCAAATCAGGAAGGGGGGGGACATGCGTTCTGCTAAATGCAGAGCTAAAGGTTTGACCCACAGGGGGCGACAGACGGCTCCACTCACACAAAGAGCAGTGGTACTCTCTATAGCAGACCGTCAGGGGAGTGATGCTTAGGCTGTTTGAGGCTTATCTAAAAAGGTATTCCAAATGTAGCTTTTCTCTACACATTAAAACTACAAATTAGGCTTTAAAAGAGACCCTGTATAGGTGGCAAAGAGAAAGCAGAGTCAAGTATGTGCATGTGATCAGCGCAGTGTAACTGACCTCATCAACATATGTAGTTTCTATGTATCGGTAGCTGTGTATGTGGACGAAGTCACATTTGCTCCCTACCCATACATGCTGCATTTGTTTAGTAGTGCAGCTCACCTTTACTGCCAGCTGTAACAAAGAGGAGGGACTCTGCGTTATCTTCTCTGCCAATCACATCCGAGGATTCTGGAAGAAGCAATGCCACTTCCACACTCTGTAACACACAACATAGATACGTCCTTTGCAATAAATGTAAAAAAAAAAAAAAAAGCAAGTTAGTCTTACCGGTAACTTGTTTTCCAGAAGTCTTTCAGGACAGCACCTCGAGATATTGGCTCCTCCCTCTCCACAGGAAACACCTTCAATCCAAGATCTTTAAAGGGAGGCTCCTCCCAGCACACATCAGTTGTTACCGAGAAACCTCCGGCCCCGGCTGGAACACATAAACACATAGGTTAGTCACAGCGTGGCACATTAATAATTACATATATACGGGCGGGATGCTGCTGTCCTGAAAGACTTCTGGAAAACAAGTTACCGGTAAGACTAACTTGCTTTTTCCCAGGGCGTCTTTCAGGACAGCACCTCGAGAGGATACCAGAGACTTACCACCCTAGGGCGGGACAACAGCTTGTAGGACCTTTCTGCCAAATGCTTGATCCTTGGCAGAAATAAGGTCCAACCTATAATGCCGTACAAAGGTGTTAAAACTTGACCACGTCGCCGCCTTGCATATTTGGTCCGGGGTGGCACCAGCTCTCTCATCCCATGAGGTTGCAAGCGCACGTGTAGAATGAGCACAAATCCCTTCTGGCGGCACTAACTCTGAATGCAAATAAGCCTCCCTGATAGCTAATTTTAACCATCTGGCTATGGTGCCCCTTGAGGCCGGGTGGCCTTTTCTTTTGCCCCCAAATAAAATAAATAACGATTCTGAACATCTGAAAGGCTCTGTTATTTTGAGATAGCATAGCAGAGCCCTTCTCACATCCAACATGTGAAAAAAAGATTCTTTCTCCCCCACGGGGTTGGAACAAAAAGTGGGTAGCACAATCTCCTGAGAGCGATTGCTCGCTGAGGCTACCTTAGGTAAGAATTTTGGGTCTGTTCTAAGCACAACCCTATCAGAAAATAATGAAAAATACGGTTCCCTTACTGACAGGGCCTGTAGTTCGCTAACCCTGCGAGCTGAGGTTATCGCGACCAGAAAAAGAACCTTCAAGGTAGCATCCCTAAGAGACGCATCACTCAAAGGCTCAAAAGGCTTCACTGCTAAAGCCTTTAAAACCACCGATAGGTCCCACTTAGGGAAGCCCTTGACCCGTGGCGGCCTAGCCCTAGTGAGGGCTCTAAAAAATCTGGCTACCAACGGCTCTGAGGCTATGGATCCCTCTGACTCCTCTGAGTCCTCGCTACCGTGTTGGTCCCCGGGACCTGAATCCTCAACCATAACAAGTTCAGGTACAATCCCTGACTCCTGCGAAGATTGGGAAGTGGATGCTTGAGGGGTGGAAGGCGCAACTAATGAGTCACGCATAGATTGGAACGTGCTCAATAGTTCTTTTTTCGCTGAGGAGATCAGATCATCCCGCATGGCGGCTGATTCTTCCTGAATTAAAACATCAATGCAAGCTTTACACAGTACTTTCTTCCAGCTATCGCTCATCTTTGATCTACATGATGGGCATTTTCTTCTAGTGTCGGATTTAGCCTGAAAAAAAGCACAGAAGAAAGTAGGGGGACCCTAGTGAGAACCCTGTTCCCATATGTGGTCCCCTAGCAAAGGTGCACTAGTAAAAGACAGCAGCCAAACTAGTGCCCAGACAGGCCCCCCAAAGCCACTGGGGGGGGGGAGAAAAAAAGTTGAGACCGACCCTCCACCTTAAGAAAAAACTTTAGGGCAGAAAAAATCAAAAGGAAGGACACTCACTGTGCTGCTTCCTGCTGAGGTCTTGCTGGTGCTTGTGCCTGTCCCCACCGCTGGATTCTCTGCCGTTTCCATCTCAGAACGCCAGCGCTTCACCCTGTGGCTTGTTACCCCTTCTCCGGAGACCAAAAGCGCCGTTGCGCCGGACCGGAAGAAGGAAATCAGCACCAGCTCCCGCCCCGCCCCTTCCTCTAGCCGAAAGCGCCGGAAATGACGCATCACACCAGCGACCGCGCTGTATGAAAAATAATGGCGCGAATCGCGCGCGCGGCCGCCGGACGCCCTCCCAGCTTTTCGTTGGCTCCACTGAGCACGCTACCGTGGAAGGGGGAGCCCGGCTACTAACCGCCACCGAACGGGTAGCGCGGGGAGCGGACGTCTCACAGGCAGATGCCTGACAGGTAAGAGGGAAGCGGTCCCACAGGACCACAAAAAAATATTTACTCCCCTCTGGAAGGTGTTCCCTCCGGGTCGGAGGAAACACAAAAACTGATGTGTGCTGGGAGGAGCCTCCCTTTAAAGATCTTGGATTGAAGGTGTTTCCTGTGGAGAGGGAGGAGCCAATATCTCGAGGTGCTGTCCTGAAAGACGCCCTGGGAAAAAAGGAAGACGAAGAAGGCAAACCTTCAAGCGATGTCATTTTTTTTATATAAAAAAAAAAAAGAAAAAAGTAAGGAGGTTATACTTACCTGCTTTGTACAATAATATTGCACAGGAAGGTCCCTTGCCTTCTCATTTAGCAGTCCCCAATGGGGCTGTCAGCTTCTACCTCCTTAGGGGGAGCCTACTGTAATAAGTCAGGTGCTATGGAAGCAACCATGCGTGCAGGCTCCTACTGGGTCCTGAGCCGGGCTGTGTGAACCTATAGACACACATTGCTGGTAAGCCACCCTGCAGGTGTGGCTTACCGGCATAGTGTGGCTTCCTCCTTACAGGGGGATCTACTGTAGGCAGCAGGAGCCCATGGCGGAGCACCGGCGAGGGACCTGAGAAGAGGAAGATCTGGGCTGCTCTGTGCAAAACCACCGCACAGAACAGGCAAGTATAATATGTTTGTTATTGTGAAGCTTTACTGTCACACACACAAAAAAAAAGTGTTTAGTCGTTAGAACCACTTAAATACATCCAAGCAAACAAAACAAACTACTATAACCTTTCACCTTGTCAGCAGTTTCATTTGAGCTCTACTGACATATTCACTGGTCTGGCAGTATACATTTTCTATTGTCTGAGAAAGTCATCTCCAGACATAAAAATAACTCCAAGTGGAGATACATCTAAGAAAGCCGACATCCTGTTGGATCTGCACACAATGCTACAGACATATTATCTTATAATAGAATATACGGCAATTCTCCTTATCCAATCACCACCTTTCCTAATGGCCACACCCCCAGACCCTACATTGAAGGTCAACAGGAATGCCAGTGCCTTTTGCCAAGTTAGGGACCCTAGGGAAGAGAACCTAACTGTCTATATATCTTAATACAAAAATGTTTTTGCGATAAACAAAATCTAATGATAAAGAAAACTCCTCGATACCTTCCAGACTATACAAACCTCTTATGTCCTCTGTACCAGTTGCCAGCACTGCATGCATACAAGCCTGACTTACCTCATACACGGCCACTGTTCTTTTCGAAGTTTTCGTCTCTAGATCCCACACCGTGCAAATTTTATCTCTTCCAGAACTGAAACAAAAAAAAATAAAAAAATAAATCATCAAAATGCAGTTAGATGAATAACCTCTGCTTAGTTATGAAGCAGCAAGGAGACCATACCCTCTGGCGGTGGGGTATGGGAATAATGGAGCACAAGCTCAGACCTCCTGATAATGTGAAGATTACATGAGTCTCGCTTTCACCAGAACATAAAAGGGACTAGATGTGGACTGGAATGAAATGTTGTCCTGGGTCAAGGCAGTTGTTCACAGAATACTACTGCCCCCTTGTGGAAGACAGCGACATACTTTCTGGAGGATGTTCGGGGTAATACCATATTCCTGGTGATTAGGAAAGACAAAAGTGTATAGCTTCATAGGCGGGCAGAGGGCGTTTGTGTGGCTTGTGCCTGGGAGTGCTTTCAAATGGATAAAGGCCCCTTTTTCTCCTGGAGCCTAGACAACATATAGAACCCTGAGGAAGGACTTGCATAACTTAACCACTTAAGACCCGGACCAAAATGCAGCTAAAGGACCAGGCCAGGTTTTGCACATCGGCACTGCGTCGCTTTAACAGACAATTGCGCGGTCGTGCAACGTGGCTCCCAAACAAAATTGGCGTCCTTTCTTCCCCACAAATAGAGCTTTCTTTTGGTGGTATTTGATCACCTCTGCGTTTTTTTTTGCGCTATAAACAAAAATAGAGCGACAATTTTAAAAAAAAATGCAATATTTTTAACTTTTTGCTATAATAAATATCCCCCCCAAAAAATATATAAAAAAAATGTTTTTTTCCTCAGTTTAGGCCGATACGTATTCTTCTACCTATTTTTGGTAAAAAAAAAAAAAAAAAACGCAATAAGCGTTTATCGGTTGGTTTGCGCAAAATTTATAGCGTTTACAAAATAGGAGATAGTTTTATTGCATTTTTATAAAAAAAAAAATTTTTTTTTACTACTAATGGTGGCGATCAGCGATTTTTTTCATGACTGCGACATTATGGCGGACACATCGGACAATTTTGACACATTTTTGGGACCATTGTCATTTTCACAGCAAAAAATGCATTTAAAATGCATTGTTTACTGTGAAAATGACAGTTGCAGTTTGGGAGTTAACCACAGGGGGCGCTGTAGGAGTTAGGGTGCACCTAGTGTGCGTTTACAACTGTAGGGGGGTGAGGCTGTAGGTGTGACGTCATCTATTATGAATCCCTATAAAAGGGAACACACGATCGATGCCGCCGCCACAGTGAAGAACGGGGAAGCTGTGTTTACACACAGCTCTCCCCGTTCTTCAGCTCCGGGGACCGATCGCGGGACTCCAGCGGCGATCGGTCCCGCAGCTTCGGACTGGGTCGCGCGCCCACGGCTGGCCCACAGCACGTACGTGCATGTGCCCGGCCGTGCCATTCTGCCGACGTATGTGTGCAAGAGGCGGTCCTTAAGTGGTTAAAGTATTCGTTAGGGGAGTATTGATATTTTGTAAAAGACTCTTGGACGTTCATCTTAACCACTTCCAGGCACGCCCCCGCGGGGTCTGGCAGACTATGTCCACTGGACACCCGTGGTACAATGCAGATCCCCATTCTGACAGGGGGACAATACTGAGATCTGCTGTCTCTGGCACAGGGACAATCAATCAGCACTGTCCACACAGAGGGTCAGGAGACCTGCAGCTTGTAGAATGAAAACTCCTCCTACAAGTTTTAACCAGACACTGATAGAAGTTACAAGACCGTTATATACTGCTGATGAGAAAAGGTATTTAGCATTTCCATGTTCTGTGTACTGTGGGAGATCAGACATGGTGAATGCAGGCTCCTGGGTTTAGTATCACTTGTAGGAAGTATCTTACCTGACCATGGTGTCCCCATCAGGGAAGAAGCAGAGGGAGGTGACAGCGCTGTAGTGGGCCTCCAGTATAGAGACACACTTGCTGGACTTTAGATCCCAGATGCGGATCTTATAATCCATGCTGGAGGAGAACAGCTGCAGCCGAGACATGTCAGGATGGAACTGAACCAAACTGCAAGAACAAGAGAGCAGATCATACAATCAGGTCTGGAGCAACATCAAAACATCATTTACCAACTTAGAGAATAGTCTGAAATGTATACATCATTTCTACTAACACTTGCAAAGGGGATCTGAACATTTGTTTTGTTGATTTTCAGTAGGAAACCAACCATTAAACAAGCCAGTCAGGCCACCATGTTTAGGTAGAGATTGACAAGTTTCAAGCAAACCAGGTATAAGAGTGATTTACTGAACTATCTATGAAGTATAAAAATCAGGACTGCCATGTGCGTCTTAAAACAACGCTCCGAGGGAGCTGCGGTGGCTCAACGCGATTGGGACTGCGCTGACAAGCCATTCACCTCTGCAGCTAGGGGTTCGGATCCCGGTCTCGGCTACATGTGAATTGAGTTTGGTGGTCTCAGCCCGGCTCCCGGTGGGTGTGCTATGCGAGGTAAGCCTGCGCTTAGTACGTCCACCCCCCTCCCACAAAAACCACCACACTTACACGCACTCGAAATTGGGTTAACATGCACGCACTTTGACCACGCGGTCTCTAAAAAGAGAGGCGAAGGACTAACGGGGCTGGTTGAGCGGGCTAGATTCTCTCACTCCCTTATAGGGAGTCCCTCTGCCCCGTTGGGCTTCAAAGCGGAGCAGGTAGGGTGGGCTGTGTGGGAGGATCCCCTCACACACACGCCATTGCCACCCGGGGCATGGAGAAAGGTGGCAGATTGCCTCTGGGGGAGGCCTGCCTACTCCCAACTCCTGCAGTCCGGCTCCTCTCTCGAGTACACGCACAAAAAATACACAAATACAACGCTCCAGCACATCAAGAGACTCTTTCTCCTATGTGCCTAAGGATAAATTGATTCTGTCCGATTTTGGGGGCCTCTTGGTAAATATGGCTTCTACAAAAGGTCCCTAGGGGACTCGACAAACCAAAGTTGCAAATGCATATAAAAAAAAAAAAAAAAAAAAAAAAAAAAAAACACAACACATACTGGACTACTCCAGATGACCCCTTCAAGTTATGGGTGCAGTACTGCTTGAGGATATCCCAAATCTTGATGGTGCTGTCACATCCTCCTGCGAGTACAAAGACAAAATATGAACTCTTCAGACATCAGTAAAAGTAATCTTAAAATACTTAAAATATTAAATATTTTTTGTAGATTTGTATGGATAGCCCTTGTCTGTGTCCACTCTGCTGCAAGATCAATGACAGTCACTGGGTGGAGTGCTGTCTATGATCGCCAGCAACACTGAATGATCACCATTGATATATACACAGTAAAAGATGGCCAAAGATGAAGCAATTTTTTTCCCTGCAGAAGAAAATTGCTAGATTTCACAATCAATACAGTCAGTGTTGATTGTGAACTACAGAACTACATCTGTGTGGCAGGACGCTCTCTACGTGTTAGAGACTTCGAGGAGGTGTGAATTACTGGGCGTGCCGCAATTCATACTGGGAAATGTAGTTCTTACATGAACGAGCGCTGCAAACCAGGAAGTGAATGAGAGAACAGAAACTAGAATGCCGGAGGTGATATAGATGAAGGAATTTTAAAAAGGTATTTACTCGTTTTTTAACAGAATCTTTACACTATTCTGTCTGTCTACCTTGCAGACATTAATTTTAGGAAAAACATTTTTTTCCTTTACAACTCCTTTAATGTAAAAAATGTTTTTAGAGTGGACCTCCGCTTTAACAGCTAGTTTACACTTGCTTCAAAACAAAGCTTTGGACAGGCTTTGTTAAAGTTCTCTGAACACCAGTCAAAGCTCCTGTCACTAAATAAAATGGTTGGCTTACAGTCCTGTTTACACTTTGCTTCAAAAATTATACCATGTAGCTTTAGTAGTGCTTCCAAGCCTCCATAGAAGTCTATGGCAAAGATAGTTGAAGCCCCACCAAAGCCTCATCAAAGCCACTAAAGCCTCATTGAAGCACCAAGCAAGGTGTAAACAGGACTGTAAGCCAACCATTTTATTTAGTGACAGGAGCTTTAACAAAGCCTGTCCGAAGCTTTGTTTTGAAGCAAGTGTAAATTAGCCCTAAAAAGGTATCAGCAGGTGGGGGGGGGGGGGGGAGGGTGATACTTGCAAGATTTTCAAAGATTCCCTTAATAAAAGAATGTCAGTATATATCACGATAAAAAGGAAAGCAAAGAACTCACCTGTAACCAGCAAAGTGGAGGTGGGGTCAAAGGTCATACTGGCAACTGGTGCAGTATGAATGGCCTTCCAGGTGCGGGAGCAGGTGCCATCCTCCCAACACCATTGCTTTAGAAGCAAGGCACGGCTGCCCGTCACCAAGATCTGCAGAAAATAAGAACCGCCGATGAGTGGAAGATGAATAAGGGCAGAGGGGGGAACAGCACTGTTCATGTCAATCACTTTATAATTGTGGATCTGGTGCCTTTCTAGATCAAAACACCTACCTCGTCATCCGGGCTAAGAGAAAAGCATGTGATATCTTCCTGATCATCCTGAGAAAGAGAAATACATGGTCACTATTCAAAGTATTACTTAACCCTGTAATGCTGTATGCGTATAACATTTTTAATTATATATATATATAAAAAATAATCTAAAAACTGAAGTGTCTCACTAATATTCTGGAATCCAAAAAGTGGGGATTTTATTCCAAATTCTATCATATCAATAAGCCAACACGTTTCTGGAGCCACACCACCCCGCCTTCATCAGGAAGTTGAGAATGATGATAAGGACTCTAGACAATGATGAATAAGGCTGGCCATACATTATACAATTTTTCTCTATAGATTTACCAAAACCATATGATATGAGGCCAAATCTAAACACTTTCAATTTGTGTGTAATCAGGCAGGCACTTGTACTACACAGTTGAAGGTAAATCTAAAGAAAATGTTATAAGAAAAATTGTATAGTGTATGGCCAGCTTAACACGTTCCCTACCGAGTCATTGTAAAATGACGTCGGCGGGAACCCTTCCTCCTTCAGACTGGACGTCATATGACGTCCTTGCATTCCCGGGCGGCTAGGGGGCGCTGGTGCCGCCCGCGCCCCGTCACATTGCTCGGGACCCGGTGAGCGTGCCCGGCAGCCGCGATGTCCGCCAGGCACCCGCGATTGCCCGCAATCACGGCAGGACCATGGATCTGTAAACACACAGATCCATGTCCTGTCAGCGGTGAGGAGACCGATCTGTGTTCCCAGAACAGAGGAACACACATCGGTCTCCTCCCCTTTGCTAGTCCACTCCCCCTACAGTTAGAACACACTTTAGGGAACATATTAACCCCTTCCCTGCCCCCTAGTGTTAACCCCTTCCCTGCCAGTCACATTTACACAGTAATCAGTGCAGTTTTATAGCACTAATCGCTGTATAAATGTGACTGGTCCCAAAAATGTGTCAAAAGTGTCCGATATGCCCGCCGCAATGTCACAATAAAAAAAAAAATAAAAAAAAAATTTTTTTTCTATTCGCTATTTTGTAGATGCTAGAACTTTTGCGCAAACCGATCAAATACGCTTAAAAAAAAATAATGATATTTATTAAATCAAAAAGTAAAAGATAGTGTTTTTTTTCAAAATTATCGCTCTTCTTTTGTTTATAGCGCAAAAAAAAACAAAAACGCAGAGGTGATCAAATACCACCAAAAGAAAGCTCTATTTGTGGGGAAAAAAGGAAAGGACACCAAATTGGTCTGGGCAGGAAGGGGGTGAAAATGCCCGGTATGGAAGTGGTTAAGTATTGTGAATCTACAGCAGACTCGGTCATGTATGGCAGATTCCTGGTAGCCTCATCCAGCTGTTAAAGGTGACCAAGCACTCCGACTCCTTAACATTCTCAAAACCCTGATGAAGGGGGTGTTATGTGGCCCCAGAAACGCGTTGGCTCATTAATAGCAGTTAGGAATACAATCCTACTTTTTGTGTGGTACAAGGCATAACATATGTCTATTTTTTGTTCACATCGATGCAATGATCCCAAAGGAAAAAACCCACATGTGAACTCCACACATCTATGTGAACCACAAATACACACGTTATGCCTTGCATCACACAAAAAGTAGGATTGTATTCCAAACTTGTACCGAATTAATGAGCCAACGCGTTTCTGCATCAATGGAAGAAGGTGGCCTGGTCTGTAGTCATTTCTGCTTGTTATTTACATACAATTTTGTGGTGTTACGTCAGTGTTACTGTTTTTATCTATATGTCCACAAAACTTCAATGGCTACTTCATTTTGTTTGATGTGCAGTGTGCACCTATAGCACACATTGTCCTTCTGACAATAACCGATATCCACACAGCACAGCCAGGTTGGTGAGCGGACCTTTCTCTACGGCTGTAATGCGCCACAGATCGGTCACTTCCCCATGTTGTGATTGTGAATACTCCCAGCATTACCTGTTCTATAGAGCGTACAATAACTCCTGTAGCAATTTCTAGAATATTAACTTTATTTCCACAAGTACAAAACAGGTGAGTTCCGTCTTTATTGATCTGAAAAAAGACAAGAAGAGAAAAAAAAAATGTGTCACAGCAAAATTCCCGAGGAGCTCAAATCAGCACAAATATCACAGCTGAATGTCCCAACGGAGAGAGACGGACTCATTACCTGGACTCTTCCACCTTTGTAGAAAGCTTCGATCCTTCTCTCCACCTCATAACTGAAAACAGAAACATATTCATCAGAAAATGTACAAGGCTTTGTCAGAGCCGTGTGATTGGAGCAAAGTTACACATCATTCCATATGGACAGCCAGGTACATTATCTTCCGCTAAGTGCATCATTCTCAGTGTACAGCATATCCAGCCAGGGCGCCTCCGTACCCAGCTCATGGCGCCCCCATACCCGGCGCACAGCCAGGGCGCCCCCATACCCGGCGCACAGCCAGGGAGGGCGCCCCCCATACCCCGCGCACAGCCAGGGAGGGCGCCCCCCATACCCTGCGCACAGCCAGGTACATTATCTTCCGCTAAGTACATCATTCTCAGTGTACAGCATATCCAGCCAGGCGCCCCCATTCCCCACACACAGCCAGGGCGCCCCCCCATTCCCTACACACAGCCAGGGCGCCCCCCCATTCCCCACACACAGCCAGGGCGCCCCCCATACCCGGCGCACAGCCAGGTACATTATCTTCCACTAAGTGCATTATTCTCAGTGTATAGCATATCCAGCCAGGCGCCCCACACACCCGGCGCACAGCCAGGGCGCTCCACACACCCGGCGCACAGCCAGGGCGCTCCACACACCCGGCGCACAGCCAGGGCACCCCACACACACGGCGCACAGCCAGGGCACCCCACACACACGGCGCACAGCCAGGGCACCCCATACCCAGCACACAGCCAGGGCGCCCCCATACCCAGCACACAGCCAGGGCGCCCCCATACCCGGCGCACAGCCAGGCGCCCAATGCACAGCCAGTCGCCCCATATACCCAATGCACAGCCAGGCGCCCCATTCCCAACGCCCACCATGTACTGTCCTATCTCCTGTCATGATATTGGGCCCTCTAGCGGCAATCTCGGGGTAGTCCACGTAAGTCACTCTCAGATTTTCTTACTTGCTCTTAAACTGCACGGTGGGGGGCTCCATGTTCTCCTACCCCGTCCTCTCCGGGCTCTACCTCATTCAATCCCGGTACATGCGACCAGCAACACACATGGCTTCCATAGAGAAACACAGGACTTCCGGCGCTGCTATTCTATGTCATGTCTTATGACGGACGTGTGACACCATCTTGCTTCACCAGCAGGGGTCACTCTGGGATGAGAGACGTCAAGGCGCCATATTGCTACACCCTTTGCCGACACGATGGGAAGGAAGAAAAGTGCGGAGGCGCCATATTGCTACACCCACCGGAGTTGTACAGCTTGAAATTATTTGAGAAAACATTTTTTTGTGTGATTTATTTAGAGTATGAAATGGACTAAAAGAACACTGATTCAATACATAGCTTTCATTTTTCCCCCCTAGTGTTTGTTAGTGTAGAATCACATCTGTATGGAGTCATCTGTATGCTGACATCTACAGTATGCTGCTATTTTTTTTTTTTCCGCTGTACATACCGTCTTATAGTTCTTTTCACCCGGCTTCCGGGTTCTCACTGCCCCGGGGAGTAGGCGTTCCTATTAGGATGCGTAGATGATTGACGTGCGGGTAAGGCGCGTCTAGGGTTGCCAACTCATCCCTTTAAAACAGAACACATATTAATTACACAGGTTCTGTGGCTGATTAAGGAGGTAATTAAACTCACTTGGAGCCTTATTTGCATTAAATTAGCCTCAGAACCTGTGTAATTAATATGTGTTCTGTTTTAAAGGGATGAGTTGGCAACCCTACGCGTCACGCGTTCTGAAAATAGACGAACTGGGACTCGGCTTTATACGGCGCCTGCACAGTCAGCTCTACACGGCAGGCGCCGTATAGCGCTGTATAGAGTCGAGTCCAAGTTCGTCTATTTTCGGAACGCATGACGCGCCTTACCCGCACGTCAATCATCTACGCCTCTTCATAGGAACGCCTACTCCCCACGGGAGTGAGAACTCGGAGCCAGGTGAAAAGAACTATAAGACGGTAAGTACAGCGAAAAAAAAAAAAAAATACCAGCATACTGTAGATGTCAGCAGCATGCTGGATGTAATGGTATATAGATGATTTTTAGGGTGAACCTCCGCTTTAATGAGGAACAAATTATCTTAGGGTCAGATTCACAAAAGGGATACGACGGCGTATCTGCTGATACGCCGTCGTATCCCTGTTTCTATCTATGCGACTGATTCATAGAATCAGTTACGCATAGATATCCCTAAGATCCGACAGGTGTAATTGTTTTACACTGTCGGATCTTAAGATGCAATACCGCGGCCGCCGCTGGGGGGGGAGTTTGCGTCGTAAACCAGCGTCGGGTATGCAAATTAGCAGTTACGGCGATCCGCGAAACTTTTTCCCGTCGTTACGTCGCCGCAAGTGTTAGTTTGCCGTCGCAAAGATAGGGCACCTTTTACAAAGTGGAAAATTACTCCACCATGTAAAAGTATACCCGTCTTTCCCGCGTCGCTTTTGAATTTTTTTTTTTAATTTTTTTTCCCAGCGCAAGTCTTTTTTTCACGTCGCGATTCACAAAACGTTGGCGCGTCGTAATTTCGCGCAAAGCACGTTGGGAAATTTGCGTCGGGAGCATGCGCAGTACGTCCGGCACGGGAGCGCGCCTAATTTAAATGGTACCCGCCCCATTTGAATTGGCCCGCCTTGCGCCGGACGGATTTAGGATACACCGCCGCAAATTTCCAGGTAAGTGCTTTGTGGATCGGGCACTTAGACAGAACATTTGCAGCGGTGTAACCTAAATCGGTTACGTTACGCTGCGCCCGGGCTACGTGAATCTGGCCCTTAGTTTCCATTGACTTCTATTGGGAAACTCGCTTTGATATGTGAGTGCTTTGGATTACAAGCATTCTTCTGGAACGGATTATGCTCGTAATCCAAGGTTCTACTGTACCTATAATAAATAGTAAATAAAAAGTATGTGTGTGTGTAAATAAAGTAAATAAATTCATTTACACAGTGGCCCAGATTCAGGTAGAACCGCGCAATATTTGCGTGGGCAAAGGGCAACGATTTTTGCTCTGCGCCCACGCAAATATTTCGATTTGCCCGCGATTCACGGAGCAGTAGCTCCGTAAATTGCGCGGGCGCTATGCTAATTTGCCCTGCGTAAGGGCGCCTAATGTAAATGATCCCGCCGGGGGCGGGAATCATTTAAATTAGGAGCGCTCCCGCGCCGAGCGAACAGCGCATGCTCCGTCGGGAAACTTTCCCGACGTGCATTGCGGCAAATGACGTCGCAAGGACGTCATTTGCTTCTAAGTGAACGTGAATGGCGTCCAGCGCTATTCACGAATCACTTACGTAAACGACGTGAAATTTAAGTTTCACGAGCGGGAAGGGCGGCTATACTTTAGCATTGGCTGCGCCTACTATGAGTAGGAGCAGCCTTACGCTAAAGTCGCCGTACGGAAACTCCGTACCTTGCGTGCGCAGGGCCCGCGCAACTTTTGTGAATCGGTGGTAGTATGCAATTTGCATACTATACGCCGATCACAATGGCCGCGCCCCCTAGCGGCCAACGCAAGAATGCAGCCTGAGATATGAAGGCATAAGGACGCTTATGTCTGTCATATCCTAGGCTGCAGTCCGCGTAGCGATGTTCCTGAATCAGGGGCATTCGCTACGCGGGAGCAAAACAGCTATTGCGCCGCGCAACCTATGGTTGCGCGGGCGCAATAGCTTCTTGAATCTGGGCCATTGATTTATTAGGCAGAAAATGAACAATTTAGCAGACAGAGTGCAATGCGGATGAGGGATATTTTTATTACAAATAGTTTCTCACACAGGTAACACTTTTCATTCTATATAATAAAATACATAATAATTTGTTTGCCTTTTCTTCTTTCTGCACTCCAAACAAGGTTTACATCTCAGCACAGTACACAGGATTCTGTATTAAAAAAGTAATAAATAATAAATTAAACTTCTACTGAGTTGTTCAATAGCGCAGCCTTTAGTGGATAGAGGGTACTGCTGCCTGCTAATGTGAATGAGCCCTAAAAATACTGGAAGAAACAGTAGCTGATCTAATGCCTGCTGTCACTTGCTATCCTGCGCTATGAATCCTAGAACCTGATTGGCTGCCATCAGTTTTCTTGCATGCCAGATGTTACTGAAGCCAAATTCCAGGTATGGATTGTTTTTCTTTACGTTGGATCAAAGTAAGTATGTATGTACCATACCTGTGAAATCCCATTGGGAGGTGGAAATCACTGTACAGTGGAACCTTGGATTACGAGCATAATTCGTTCCAGAAGAATGCTTGTAATCCAAAGCACTCGCATATCAAAGCGAGTTTCCCCATAGAAGTCAATGGAAACAAAGATAATTAGTTCCACATTGACTTCTATTGCATGCAATACTGCATGTGGCCAGAGGTGGGGGGGGGGGGCGCCGGAGAGACTTGGAAATACTCGGAGACCGCTCGGATGCACTCGCAAACCCTTGGGAAAGGCTCAGGTAAGGAGTATTTCCAAACGGCTCTGATGCCGCGTACACACGATCATTTTTCGGCATTAAAAAAAATTTGTTTTTCAAAAATGTAATTTAAAATGATCGTGTGTGGGCTTCACATAATTTTTCAGGTTCTGAAAAACGACCAAAAAAAAATTCAAGTTATGAGACGGGAGCGCTCGTTCTGGTAAAACTACCGTTCATATTGGAGTAAGCACATTCATCACGCTGTAACAGACAGAAAAGCGTGAAACGTCTTTTACTAGCACGGAATCAGCTATAGCAGCCCAAAGGCGAATGGAACTTCCCCTTTATAGTGCCGTCGTACGTGTTGTACGTCACCGCGCTTTGCTAGATCATTTTTTAAAAACAATGGTGTGTTGGCAACGTCGTTTTAATGATGAAGTTGGAAAAACGTCGTTTTTTCGACATGCTGAAAAACAAAGTTTTTTTTCATGCTGAAAAATTATCGTGTGTACGCGGCATGAGTGTCACAGGCGCCCCCGCACCTCTGGCCAAATGCGGTACTGCAAAGGCTTGAATCATGCTGGTTTTGCGGGACAACATTTGCAAGCCGAGTCAGGATTTAAAAAAAAATAATAGCTCGTATTGCGAAACACTCGCAATCTGAGGTATTACTGTACTGGGCACCACCACTCCAGTTATCTCCACTAGCTTCCAGGTTCCATGCAGAGCGGCAGCCATGTTGCATACTGAACATACAGTAAAAGGTGACTTGCTCAGCATGGGCACCACCCAGAGAACATTTTGCATTCCCTCAATGAATTTTACGTTTTCTCTGCTTGGACCAGGTGGAGATCATGACATCACTACGCCGCCTCTCCACCTCCTCCAATCAGAGAACATTTGCATTTTCCTACTAAAGTGATTTCAAGCTTTCACGGGGATCAGGCAGGTATGGGCGGCAAGGCTTGTCAACGCCCTACCCTGTCTGGAGGAGTGGTCAATGTATCAGTCTCTAAGCACCACATTCAAGCACAGGAGGTTATTCTTGAGAAGGTCATTAACTTTGTGTATGGTCTACCTCAGACCAACAAAGAGCTTACACAGGGGTTGGACTCAGGGCCCCGATGAAGAACTAGGGGTGCAGATATGGAAAGTATTCAGGGGTGGGTGGCCTTTCAGGAAAACCTGATATGTTGTCTTGAATGAACAAAGCAACAGGTTCTCTTTAAGGGCAATATAAGACTGTTTTGCCATCAACTCTTGAAATGACTGCTGCAATTTGCATTATTGGTAGTAGTGAGATATCTCTGGTCCGGGCACTAAAGGTCCAACTCAGTAGGATAATGTACATTTTAGACATTCTGGGGTCAATTCACTAACCTTTACCACATAACTTGGTCACATGACTCATTGGCATAAATGATCGCATGCTGTAAATAAAGTTCAATCAATAAAAAAAAAACGTAACGATTATGCGATATGTGCTGGTAAATATCGTCCAAAAACCATGCGGTAAATCCAATTCACAAAAGGAACAGAGAGTAAAAAAAACATGCAATATTTATCACCAGCTGGCGGTATCACACGCGGCATTTGTCAAAAACAGCGTGGGGGAACTCCCCCCCCCTCCTCAATAGTTGGTTGTTAAGGAGCGGGCCACCGCGTCCTTAACAACGGATGAGTCATCAGCTGTCAGAGGGTTCCCCCCTGACAGCTCAATGGAAGTAAAAAAAAACATGCCGGCATTCTGTTGAATAGTGCATCCCGTCAGATAATGCCTCTGACGATCTGCAGGACGTAACATCACTCCAGTTGATCTCTTGATCAGCTGGCGTGACGTCAACACTGCGCATGTGCATATAGTCAGAGGCATTATCTGACGATCAGGAAAGCACTGTGTTCTGTCGAAGATCGTGTTCCGCCTGTGACATGTTTGGTGATGTCTTGCGCATGCGCAGAGAGAGCGAGGCAGAATTTGACGATTAGATTCTCCCTCCGTGCTTTGCTGATCGTCGGATAATGCCTCCGACAAACTGTGCATGAGCACTGTTGACATCACGCCAGCTGATCGGGAGATCATCTGGCGTGATGGTACGTACTGCGCATGCGCAGATCATCGGAGGCATTATCTGACGGTCTGCACTACTCAATAGAACACCAGCAATTAGAAAAAAAAAACGGCGTGGGGTTCCCCCCAAAATCCATACCAGACCCTTACCTGAGCATGCAGCCTGGCAGGCCAGGAAAGAGATGATGATGAGCTAGCGCCCCCCTTCAGAATTATACCAGGCCATATGCCCTCTACCTGCCGGGCTGCATGCCCGGATAAGGGTCTGGTATGGATTTTGGGGAAGACACTACGCCATTTTTCTTTTTTTTTTTGGCGTGAGGTTCCCCTTAAAATCCATAGCAGACCCGTAGGGCCTTGTATGCATTGGGTGGACCCCACGCTGTTTTTTTTTTCATTATTTTTTATTGCCGCCATGTTTTATTAATATTCAGCTGTCAGCGGGGAACCCACTGACAGCTGATGAGTCATCTGTTGTAAAGGATGCAGCGGCCGGCTTCCCCACCCGCTTCTTAGCAACCAGCTCAATGCGATAAATTATCGCATTAAATAATGTGGTAATTACCGCTAAATTGAACAAACACCATATTCAGTATTTAAAGCAAAATTCTTAGTGAATTGCACTTTCAAAACTGATTTACCGCAAGGTTTATTTTACCGCATTTTTTTTTGGCCGTCATTAAACTCTTAGTAAATCGACCCCTCTGTCACCGGAAACATATCTACTCTGTGTAGCCAGGCCAGCCTGGTCTATTGTGGTTCTTGTGTAGAGGTGGCAGCTTCGGCCCCCTCCAGCCCCTCGCTGAGAAGCTGTATCTGTCGGCTCATCTGGGTAGTCAGACTTTCTATCCGTCTGGCTTTCTGACGCAGCTTGTGCAGCTGTTTGTTGTAGAGCTCCTTCAGCTCCATGTAGCAGTTATGCTCATCCCGGTTTTCTGGTGTCAGCGAGGTTCCGCAGCCCATGTGACACACGTCGCGCCAAAACTGACAGTTCTGACTGTGCTCGCAAATGTCCTTCCGCAGGACCTCGGCGGGGCAGCCCTCGTTGGAGCAACAAAGCAGCCCAAAAGCGCAACTCTCCGCATGCTCTTCAGTCCGTAACATAGGAAAGATGGCAGGACATCCATGCGCTTCATTGGGGCACTATTAATTAAGAAAAAAAAAAAAAAATTATATATACAGTATCTCACAGAAGTAAGTACACCCCTCACATGTCTTCAGTGTTGTTACATGAAAAGATATAATAAAATATTTACAAAAATGTGAGGGGTGTACTAACTTTCGTGAGATACTGTACATGGCATATTATTT
This sequence comes from Rana temporaria, assembly GCF_905171775.1. Taxonomy (NCBI): domain Eukaryota; kingdom Metazoa; phylum Chordata; class Amphibia; order Anura; family Ranidae; genus Rana; species Rana temporaria. Next base: position 24,820,912 of record NC_053494.1, on the reverse strand, counting down.
CACATGCATTAATAATACAATGGGTGCGACCAAAACTTATTATTATTAAACATGATTTATATAGCACCAACAGTTTGCGCAGCGCTTTACATCTGTCAAGCGGGGAAAAAAAATAAATCATATGATTGTGCCATCAATTGCTTCTTTTTTCTAATAAAAATCCATCACGTGTCGCAACTGGCACAATAATGATGTGATTAAAACATAATAATAATAAAAAAACGACAGATTTAATTTTTTTGGGGGGTTTTCAAATTGTCTATGGCCTGTTTAAAGTGTAACTTTAGTCAGAAAATGAAGTCCTGCCAAATTACTTTAGGTTGGCCCCTTTTGCAGGTATAGCTATATGATACATTAAAAAGAAGTGTTTAATATCCAGTAATACACGGTCTCACCCCGCTCTGCACATGCTCAGTTGCTCTCCATTTTTTGGCACTACTGAATTTGTAGAGGCCGATCTGCTGGCAGCCTTAAAGCAGATTTAAAGGGGAGTTCCACCCATAAATATAACATTACATCAGTAGTTTTAAAAAAATGTCATTAGTCCTTTACGAAATTTTTTTTTTTTTTTTGATGCCTTCAAAGTGTTGTTGCTAGGCAGAATAGTTAATCTTCCCACTTCCTGCACCTAGGTGCTTAATGCTTCCTAACCTACACCGCACAGACTCCTGGGAATGTAGTGGGTGTAACTTTCTAGGAGTCTGTGCACTCCCCAGTCTCAAAGAATCATGTGACTTGGACAGCACAGGTGCTGAAACCTGATCTGACACTGCTTGTGCAGCACTGAGCATGTGCGAGATCTGCAAGGCTGAAATCCAGGAAGTCATACAGTCTGGCTTCATGATGCCCACACTTAAGATGGCCCCAGTCAATTTCTATTTTATAAAGTGTCTAAATGCTGTAACAACCTAACAAACGGACCTTAGTTTACAGACTAACTTTACTAGAATACATTAAGCTTGTGTATTACAGGGGTATTTATATTTAAAAAGTGAATTTGTGGCCAGAACTCCGCTTTAAACTCTCATTTCCTTTACAGCTAAGGAAGCTGCTTCTGTTTGATCTGCAACTGTCATGTTGCTGCACACGTGATTTTTTTTTTTTTTTTTTAGCAAAAATATGTAGAAGAATGCATATTGGCCTAAACCGATGCAGAAATTCTTTTTTTTTTTTTACATTTTGGGAAGGGGGAGGGGATATTTATTATAGCAAAAAGTATTTATTTTTAAAACAAAATCCAAAATTGACGCTCTATTTTTGCTTCTAGCGCAAAAAATAAAAACTGCAGAGGTGATCAAATACCACCAAACGAAAGATAATTTGTGGAAAAAAAATGATTTTTTTTTGGGGTACAGCGTTGCACGACTGCGCAGTTGTCAGTTAAAGCGACACAGTGCCTTATCGTGAAAAATGACCCGTCATTAAGGGGGAAAATGTTCCGGTCCTTAAGCCGTTAAACTGGTAATTTGATGGGTTCAAGTGTAGCCAGGTACATATATTGGGGAGTAGGATGGGGTAACACAAGACAGAAGGACTGCCAGGTGCGCAGAAAGTGTAAACCTGAACCAGGGGCGGACTGACAACTCATGGGGCCCCCGGGCAATAGAAGATTATGGGCCCCCCAGGCTTACAGGTGGCCACCACGCCAGGAGGCAGTGCAGAGGCGGGGCAGCTAAAATCTCAGGATTTTCACATCAAAAGCATGTCGGTTTAGGACATATAAGGGACAGATGTAATCCCTGGTTTTATTGAGCCTGGCAACCCTGATGGGGCCCCCTAGTGGCATGGGGCCCTCAGGCAGTGCCCGAGAGTCCCAATGGTCAGTCCGCCCCTGACCTGAACGATGTACAGAGGGGAGTGGTCAGACTACGGACTTACCTTGACTTGCAGGCGGTTGATTCTCTTCTTTAGCTTATGCATCTGCACTAATAGTTTTCCCTTCACCTCTGTTCTACAGCAGGGACAGGTCGGCTGTCTGGAATAAGGAAAGACCAGAATTTTGCAAGATGCCACCAAAAAAAAAAATTCCTTTAGTGACCCTTTAACTCTATTAGCCCAATATTATTCTACATAAAGAGAAAAGATTCGACATTATAGAGACATGAAGAAGAGTCGACATAGAGAGAAAAGATTTGACATAGAGAGACATGAAGAGTCAAATTTTTTTTTTTTTTTTAAAGATTCTGTCGAATCTTCTTCTTTTTTTTTTTTTTCTTAGAACATTCGACAGACACCATAAGCCTTCAATGACAGATTCGACCTTAATTTGGATTTTCGGACGAATGCATTTTTTTTTACGAAAAACGAAATAAATAAAAACGAATTCGGGAGTAGCTAAATAAATGTATTTTTCGGACGAAAACAAAATTACGAAACAAAATATTTCAGTGTGCACATGTCTAATCACCACCAATCTTATGGTCTCCTGTCTAATGAGCGAGGAGATGACCTAGGAAGGAGTGGGATCATATTCCAGGCTCTGCAGAGAACAGACATGTATGAAGAGCTTGAAGCACGGCATTAACTTCTCACCTCTTTAGCCATTGTAAGATACATTTCCTGCAGAAGATGTGACCACAGGACACCATGACCGGACACCGCAGTACTCCATGACATATTGAGCACAGGAGATCATCGTCTGGATTTTCAGCAAAGATTTCTACATCGTATCCACCACCCTAAAAACACATTGAAGTCTTTTAGGTACATGACTTTACAATTGCAGATGTAAATGAGTTCAGCCAGTTCATGTACACTATATGACTGAAAGTAGGTGGACATTCTTCTGAGTTAAAGTTCAGGTCGGAGTGTACTTACAGGGGTTGCAATTGCCCCCTGTACACCTGGATAGGAGGGGCGGTGTTTCGTCAGATATGGTGACCTATCAGAATGTGTAACAGAAGTGACGTTCCGTCGCCGCCATCTTGCTACACCCCACACTCCTCCATTGTAAGGATACTCTGAGAAGGGGAAAGCGGACATTTTGTTACACCCACTGGAGTTTTCCTTTTTACACTTATATTTAACAGTAAAGTGAGTTTATATACTGAAATCCAGTATTTAGAACTCCGTCTGACTGTTATGATGTTGAATTTTAAAAGCACCGATCAGCCTGCTCATCTCACAGGTTTGACAGAAGTTTGCTGCTTTTAAATTCAATATCTAACAAGTCAGACGGACTTCTAAGTACTGGATTTCAGTATATAAACTCACTTTCCTGTTAAAAATAAATGTAAAAAGGAAAACTCCAGTGGGTGTAACAAGATGTCCGCTTTCCCCCTTCTCAGAGTATTCTTACTATGGAGGAGTGTGGGGTGTAGCAAGATGGCGGCGACGGAACATCACTGTCGTTACCAATTCTGACGGGTCGTCTAATCTGACGAAACAGCGGCATGTAGAGGAACCGATCCCCCTCCTTTTTCCTCCAACAGCCTTTCAGCGACTGTAGGATTATGGAGGGGATCGGTTCCTCTATATACCACCCCTCCTATCCAACTCCTGTGCTCCCCCCCCCCCCCCGCCATCTCTGCTGGGTTCCCCTCTCCCACCAGCTCCTGCAAGGGAACTGTCAGGATGGAGAGCAGGGAAATGTGTCATTTGCCAGCCCCTTCCTTGTCTTAAAGTAGAGCTATAGGGAAAAAAATTGTTCTTTTAGATAGAGCAAGGGAGAGTTGTAACTCCTCAGGTTTTTGTTTTTCACTATCTATGTCCCATTGAGTAGAGTTTCCTTCACTTCCTGTCCCATAGCCAAACAGGAAGTAAGAGGAAATCCCTGCAAACAAGGGGAGACCAACTTTACATTAATCCCATCATTTTGAATAAGATGGTCAACAAACTCTCAGGAAAACCCTACTAAAATTACTTTGGGGGGGGGGGGGGGGGGGGGTCGGTGGGAAGAACTGGTGCTTGTGAAGGTTACCACCCTTACAGCAGCTAAATAGGTTGGTGTCATAATGTGGTCTCTGATAAGTGGTGTTGGACCAGGAAATATGCAAGCAGTATCAGATGGGAAGTCAATTGGCCCCAGATCAAGGAACCCCAAGCATCATCATAGGAACCCTGGTTGAGAACGGCAAACTGAATTGTTCAAAACTGGACCATCAAGATACTTTCCCTATTCAAATACATTGAAAATGGCAAGTATGCAGAGGTAGATTCTTAACATAGGCTCCAGGTAACTCACCTTTTTATCAGACTGACCCATCATCATATCCATAAGAAATATATATGTTTGGTTCTACAAAATTTTCTAGCAAAAAATTTTGATTTTTACATGTATTGGATTGGAATAAATGCTTATAGAGCGCCGCCGAATGCGAGTTGTGAAACTCGCGTCTATGTATGTGAGGAGTGTCGGAATTGGCAAGTGGTTAAAAGGCTAACACCAGTGGCCACATCACTTCTTTGTACATTGAGGCATGTTGCATGAAGGCATTGTTCCGGCTCGCTCTTAAGGGCCCTTTTACACTAGCGGACCGTATGTCCGCATTTTCATCCGTCCGTTTGCGGATGAAAACGGGACATACATGGGTCCCTATGCGATTACGGGTGTCAGCAGATGAACATCTGCTGACACCCGGAATTTGTCCGCCTCCGCATTTGCAGACGGAAGAAATCCTATTTTTCTTCCGTCTATCGGATCGGATGAACACGGACATACAGTCCATGTTCATCCGATCCCCCATACTGTGCAGGGAACGCCTTGTCAGCTGCCAGCTCAGCGGGGATTTTACGGAGGATCCCCGCTGAGCAAAGCGGACAGACGGAGCAGATCATTACTGATCCGCTCCGTGTGAAAGGGCCCCAATTGTGCTTGAACACAAAAAAATAAATAAAATGAATCAACTTTAAGCACACATTGAGCACAGTGATGTACTGCAGCATGGGTGTGCGCCTGAGTGCCATTCAAAACAAATGCAACATACAAATCACTGTTGGGTGCTTGGTTTGTGCAATCCCAAAGCCTGTTAAAAGAGCACCCCCCTCGCTGATTTTTTAAATACTGTATAAGGAACAGGAATTGATCCCTCTTCAAAAAGGAAGGGGGTTATCGGAGGGTGTAGCTCCACTAAATCTTCTTTCCAGAGAAATCTAATTGTAGGTAACCTCAGCACAAATCCCATCATGCCTGTGTTTCGTCAGATTAGGCGACCCGTCAGATTTAGTAACGAAAGTGACGTTCCTTCGAAGCCATCTTGCTACACCCCGCACTCCACCACAGTAAGGTTGGCGGCAAGCAGACATCCACCGGAGTTTCGCATTTCACAGTTATTTTTAACAGGAAACTGAGCTTATATGGTGAAATACAGTATTTAGAAATCCGACGGACTGTTTACATGTTTAATTTTAAACTCGGAGGTGTTCTGTCACATCAGCAGGTTTAAAATTCAACATCTAAACAGTCCGTCGGATTTCTAAATACTGTATTTAACCATATAAGCTCAGTTTTCTGTTAAAAATAGTTGGAATGCAAAACTCCGGTGGGTGTAACAAGATGTCCGCTTGCCCCCTTCTCGGTGTATTATTACTGCTCAGGTGTGCGGGGTGTAGCAAGGTGGTGGCGACGGAACGTCACTTCCGTTACACATTGATGGGTCGCCATATCTGACGGAACACCTGAAGCTGTCAGTCTTGCAATGCCTCATGGGACTTGAAGTTTAACAGCTAGTGTACCAAGGTGGCCTACTGCTGCTCTACCACTTGGGTCCCAGTAAAAATTATCAACACCGAGCTGAACCACTGGTATCATACTGAATCTTCGACCTGTATATGCAAATCAGGAAAACTCAACCAATGCCGCGTACACACGGTCGTTTTTTGTGAAGAAAAAAAACTTCATTTTTTTCTCATGAAAAAAAACCCCGAAGTTTTTCAAACTTCATTTTAAAAAACGACGTAGCATACACACCATCGTTTTTTCAAAGAGCTCTAGCAAAGCGCGGTTACATTCAGCACTGTTCCATTCAAGCTCGCGTCATAACTTGCTTCTGAGAGATTAAAAACGTAGTTTTAGCCTACACAGTGATTTTTTATGACACAAAAAACGACATAAAAAATTGAAGCATGCTCGAATTTTTTTTTGGTCATTTTTCAGAAGACATAAAACAACGTTTTCCCCCACACACGGTCATTTTAAATGACGTTTTTAAAAATGTTGTTCATCACAAAAAACGACCGTGTGTACGCGGCATTAGGCTAGAAGCCTTTATTAGAAAGCTCAAGTGTTCACTGAGGCCCCTTCCACACGGGGTGGATGCGCTTGCAGCGGTCTGACAGCTCAGCGGGAGATCTCTCAGTTGATCTCCGCTGAGCCGGTGGATGACAGGTCCCCCTTGTCCAGCACCACTGTCTCCTATGGAGAGAGCGGATGAAAATGGACAGCATGTCCGTTTTCAACAGATCTCACACGATCCGATATTGACGGATTGGCGTCTGATTTTAGCGGATCGGATGTCAGCAGACATCCGACGCTCCATAGAGAAGAATGGAGCGGCCATTCAGGTTTGCCGGAAAAAAAAACGACAGGCGGACCTGAATAGTCCGGCAGAAGGGGCCTTAGGCTCCATTCACATCTGAGTGTAGCACAGCGACAGCTGAACCAGCGCGTTTGTGTTTTTTTTAGTGGAGCGTTACACCTTTCATTTGAATGGGCCTCCCTCCACTCTAAAGAAACTTATGTACCCAATCTGGGCAAAGAGCCAGGAGCGTTTGGTGTTGCGATTTTTGCTGCAACTGTAGCACGTTTTGTCTTTTAACAATTGCGAAAAAGTGCCCCGCACTTATGCCGCGTACAGACGGTCGTTTTTTTGTGATGAAACAAAACAACGTTTTATGTGATGAAAAAAAACGACGTTTTTGAAACTTCATTTTTTTTAAATGACGTTGCCTAAACACCATTGTTTTTCAAAATGCTCTAGCAAAGCGCGGTTACGTTCAGCACGTACGACGGCACTCTGTTCCATTGAAGCTCGCTTCATAACTTGCTTCTGAGCATGCGCAGGTTTAAAAACGTTGTTTTGCCCACACACTATCATTTTAATTGACACAAAAAATTCGAGCATGTTCGAATTTTTTTTTTGTCGTTTTTCAGAAGACATAAAACAATGTTTTGCCCACACACGGTCATTTTAAATGACGTTTTCAAAAACGTTGTTTTTTTTCATCACAAAAAACGACCGTCTGTATGCGGCATTAGGGTGCCGTTAATAAATAATGGCATCCAAACGCGTTCCGCCACGATTCCACCCATGATCCGGATCACTCAGGTGTGAAGGGGGGTCATAACAGCCAGGCAGTTAGCATTTTTAGATGTTGAAGGAATGGCAAGTGGAGTTCTTATCAGCTTTGGCATTGAACACTAGAGTGAACATTTAAAAACTGTAATTTAGCTGCGGAAATGTATAAGCTACCACCACTAAAAGTTTTACAGCACTAAACATGTAAATAAGTTGTACGAGTAACAGAAAAGAACAGATCCCGCAGACCAACTCACCATTGCCTCTTCTACAGCCATCTGCTGCTCTGCTCTTTCTAGATCCATGTCATGTTCCCATTACAGATCATGTGCAGACTGACCACCAACCCCACAGCTTCCATTCCACACCATTCCAGCTGGTCAGCAGCTATTCTACAACTGCTGGAGCTCAGGCCAGCCTGCTTATTGGCTAGATGACTCTGCTGCATTGTTTATATTGCAGTGTATTGTTAGGGAGCCACACTGGACTGTGGGCAGCCGGCTCAGCACCGGGCGTATGATTGTTTCCAGATGGCTCGGTGCCAAAAACTACTCTTACAGTGCAGTGCGTACAAAGGAGACAAGGGAATTCCTTTTATAGAACTTTATTGATATTGCAAAAGAAAACAAAGGTGATCAATGACATTTAAACAGAAAAACTGAAAATCGTAAAAGGCAATTTACAAACAAAATTCTCAAAACGTAAAAGTCCTAAGGTACTACTCCACCCCGAACCTTTCTACTTCACCCCGAGGTCTATACAGGGATTTATACCATTCAGTTATTTTCCAAGGGGCAGATCCACGTAGATCGGCGCTTCTCTCCGCCGGGCGCAGCGTATATAAGATAAACTACGCCGCCGTAACTTTTTTTTTTTCAAATCCACAAAGACTACGCGCCGTAAGTTACGGCGGCGTAATGGCACGCCATTCAAATATCTGTGATGGGGGCGTGTTTTATGTAAATACGTTGTGACCCAACGTTTTTTTTTTTTAACTGCTCATGCGCCGTCCGTGGGGGTATCCCAGTGCGCATGCTCGAAATTAAACCGGAACCAGCCAATGCTTACGACGGTGACGTCATTCTACGCAAATTCCTATTCGCGAACGACTTACGCAAACGACGTAAAAAATTCAAAATTTTACGCGGGAACGACGGCCATACTTAACATTGAGTACGCCTCATAATAGCAGCTTTAACTACACGCCGGAAAAAGCCGAACGCAAACGACGTAAAAAAAATGCGCTGGCCGGACGTACGTTCGTGGATACCGTAACTAGCTAATTTGCATACTCGACGCGGAATTCGACGGAAACGCCACCTAGCGGCCGCAGAAATATTGCACCTAAGGTCCGATGGTGTACTAAGACGTACGCCAGTCGGATCCATCCGAGATGCCGTCGTATCTTGTTTTGTAGATACAAAACAAAGATACGACGCGGGAAATTTAAAATTACGCCGGCGTATCAATAGATACGCCGGCGTAATGCTTTTGTGGATTGTACAAGGTATGGGCTAGGAATGTCTAGTGAAACCTCGAAATTGCAAATAACGCAGGTAACGAGCGTTTCCCCAAAACGCCCTAAACTAAAAAAAAAAACATGAGCTTCTTTTGGGCAGATTACATTGGTGACCGGAACAAAATCGCAGCAAAAAACACGGCAAAATCGCCGTAAAAACGTGCAACTTTGAAACGCTCAGGTGTGAATACAGCCTAAATAATGTCAAACCAACCTTCTGAATCTGGTTCAGCAGTTGAAGAACTTGGGAGTCAAATAGTAAAATCAAAAAGCTCCTATGAATCATCCACACAAGCCTACATTCCGCTGCACTATTTTAGTTATGTACTGCCCTCCAAACCCCCCGTGATAGCAAATGGAGGGACCTGCTCCCAGCACCCACCGTCAATTTAAAAAACATGGCCGTGCGGGGCTCCGCCCACCAGGTCGCATCATTCATTTACAGAGTGAATGGGAGAACTACAACTACCATCAGCCGTTGCGGCTGACGACTTGTAGTTCTCAATGAACCACCAGGGTGCTGATGAGCACTCTGGGCAGTTCATTGATCCTTCCTGTCATTCTGTAACTACCTGCCCATACAAGGAACAGGCAGACATCTACAATGACAGTCTGCAGGAGCCTGAGATTGCACCTAGTGCAGGCTCCTAATAAATTAGGATAGATGTGCAAAGTTTTTTTAAAGGTGAATTTATCCTAAAAGGTGGTAATCTGGGCAGTTGTGTACTTCCTGTTCGCTTGCAGACTGGCCATTCTCCACCCACCTCGCAGTTCCCAGGAGTAAGGATGAGCTCCGGCGTGTTCGCCAGTAAGTCGTCACCGCGCTGCGCTAATCACAGGCACGGAGACATTTCCCGATCTCTGCAGCCGAGCATCGGGATAATGTCTCCCTGCCTGTGATTAGCGCAGCGCGGTGCCGACTTGCTGGCGGGCTCTGCACATGGAGTGTGCGAACACGCTGGAGCTCATTCTTACCCAAGAGATGCAGAACTGCCACTTACTGGAGGTGGTATTCCGTTTTTCTCCTATCACTCTATAAACCCCATAGACTGCTGTGTGAGAACCCCGGGAGCTCAGCAGTTTGTGTGATGCTGCAACAAACATCTCACACCAAAAAATTGTTCCTCAAAGTCCCTTAGATGTGCGTCTTCTCCATTCTGACATTTGCTCAAAAAGAACTCGGCCTCCTGACCATATCTGCATACTATTCCTCCGGATCCTCTTCCGGACATCTGGATCGCAGGGTAGGACCTAAAACAAGAAATGAACGGTTTATACTCAACACTATATAATAAGATCTGTACAGTTCAGTCCTTCAATTTTGCAAAGCCAAGACACCCCATGTTTGACTTTAACCACCTGAGGCCCGCGCGCGCTATAGCCGAATGACGGCTTCAGCGCGGACATGAAAATCCAACAGGACGTCAATTGATGTCCGCCCCTTTGCTTGTTCCGAGCGCGCAGCGGGGAAACACTGTGCTGGCCGTGTCTCTTGGACACAGCCAATCACAGATCGCTGTGAACAGCCAATCGGAGTGGCCGTTTGGTAGGCGATGTGTGCGGCCAATGAGAGATGATCTCATATGTAAACATATGAGATCATTTCTCATTGCCGGCTCACACAGAGACAGCGTCCTGTCAGGGAGAGAGAAGACCGATCTGTGTCTCTTGTACATAGAGACACAGATCGGTCACCTCCCCCAGTCACCCCCCTTCCTCCACAGTTAGAACACTATGCAGGGTACACATTTAACCCATTCCTCACCCCCTAGTGTTAACCCCTTCAATGCCAGTCACATTCATACTGTAATTAGTGCATATTTATAGCACTGATCGCAGTATAAATGTGAATGGTGCCAAAAATGTGTCAAAAAGTGTCCGATGTGTCCGCCATAATGTCAAAGTCCCAATAAAAACCGCAGATCGCCGCCATTACTAGTAAAAAATAAATAAAAAATAATAATTCTGTCCCCTATTTTGTAGGCGCTATAACTTTTGCGCAAACCAGTTGCTTATTGCGATTTTTTTTTTTTTTTTACCAAAAATATGTAGAAGAATACGTATCGGCCTAGACTGAAAAAAAAAAAAAAAAGGATTTAAAAAAAATAATAATTGGGATATTTATTATAGCAACAAGTAAAAAATATTGTATTTTTTTTCAAAATTGTCGTTCTTTTTTTGTTTAAAGCGCAAAAAATAAAAACCGCAGAGGTGATCAAATACCACCAAAAGAAAGCTCTACTTGTGGGGAAAAAAGGACGTCAATTTTGTTTGGGAACCACGTCGCACGACCACGCAATTGTCAGTTAAAGCAACGCAGTGCCGGAGGCTGAAATTTCACCTGGGCAGGAAGGGGTATATGTGCCCAGTAAGGAAGTGGTTAAAGTGGAGGTTCACCCTAAAAAACATCTATATACCATTACATCCAGCATACTTCCGACATCTACACTATGCTGTTTTTTTTGCCGTACATACCGTTTTATTGTTATTTTCCCCCAGACTTCCGGCTCCCACGGGAGTGGGCGTTCCTATTCAGAGGTTAGATGATTGACGTCTAGTGAAAAACTTCCCCTGGTGCATAAGGCACGCCACGAGTTTTCCGCAAGTAGCCGAACTATATGGCGCCTGCGCAGTCAGCTCTACACGGCGGGCGCAGGCGCTGTATAGAGCGACTCGCAGGTCGGCTACTTGCGGAAAACTGGTGACGCGCCTTATGCGCCAGGGGAAGTTTTTCACCAGACGTCAATCATCTAACCTCTGAATAGGAACGCCCACTCCCGCGGGAGCCAGAACCCGGAAGCCCGGGGGAAAATAACAATAAAACGGTATGTACGGCAAAAAAAAACAGCATACTGTAGATGTCGGAAGTATGCTGGATGTAATGGTATATAGATGTTTTTTAGGGTGAACCTCCGCTTTAACCACTTCCCGCCCGGCCTATGGCCGATTTACGTCCGGGAAGTGGTTACACAATCCTGACAGGACGTCCTGCAGGATTTCATGCCGTGCGCGCCCGTGGGGGCGCGCAGCGCGGCGATGCGTCAGTCTGACACCCTGCATCTCCGATCTCGGTAAAGAGCCTCCGGCGGAGACTCTTTACCACGTGATCAGCCGTGTCCAATCACGGCTGATCACGATGTAAACAGGAAGAGCCATTGATGACAGGGGGGGTTCGCGCTGATTGTTTATCAGCGCAGCCCCCCCCTCGGATCGCCACATGGACCACCAGGGAAGCCCACCCTGGACCACCAGGGTGGGCCAGAAAAAAAAAAAGCATGTAAAAAATAAATAAAAAAAAGATGCCAATCAGTGCCCACAAATGGGCACTGACTGGCAACATGGGTGGATCTGTGCTGCCCCACAATGTCCATCAGTGCCACCCCAAGTGTCCATCAGTGCCACCCCACAGTGTCCATCAGTGCCACCCCACAGTGTCCATCAGTGCCACCGCACAGTGCCCATCCATGCCCAGTGCCCATCTGTGCCACCCATAAGTATCCATCAGTGCCACCCATGAGTGCCCATCAGTGCCGCATACCAGCGCCGCCAATCAGTGCCACCTCATCTGTGCCCGTCAGTACTACCTCATCTATGTCCATCAGTGCCATCTCATCGGTGCCCATCAGTGCTGCCATATCAGTGCCCGTAATTGAAAGAGAAAACTTACTTATTTACAAAAAAATTAACAGAAAAAAATAAAAACGTAATTGTTTTTCAAAATTTTCAGTCTTTTTTTAGTTGTTGCGCAAAAAAAAAAAAATTGCAGAGGTGATCAAATACCACCAAAAGAAAGCTCTATTTGTGGGGAAAAAAGGACGCCAATTTTGTTGGGGAGCCATGTCGCACGACCGCGCAATTGTCATTCAAAGTGCGACAGTGCTGAAAGCTGAAAATTGGCTTGGGCGGGAAGATGTGTAAGTGCCCTGTATGGAAGTGGTTAAAGCGGGGGTTCACCCTTAGAGGGCACTTTTCCCCCTTAGATTCCTGCTCGTTATTACTAGGGGAATCGGCTATTTATTTTAAAATATGTGCAGTACTTACCCGTTTACGAGACGTATCCTCTCCGCCGCTTCCGGGTATGGGCTTCGGGAATGGGCGTTCCTTCTTGATTGACAGGTTTCCGAGAGGCTTCCGACGGTCGCATCTATCGCGTCACGATTTTCCGAAAGAAGCCGAACGTCGGTGCGCAGGCGCAGTATAGAGCCGCACCGACGTTCGGCTTCTTTCGGCTACGAGTGACGCGATGGATGCGACCGTCGGAAGCCTCTCGGAAGAATGTCAATCAAGAAGGAACGCCCGCTCCCGAAGACCCATACCCGGAAGCGACGGAAGAAGATGCATCTCGAAAACGGGTAAGTACTGCTCATATTTTAATATAAATAGCCGATTCCCCTAGACAAAACGAGCAGGAAGCTAAGGGGAGATTTTTTTTTTTTTTTTAAATGGGTGAACTCCCGCTTTAAGTAAGCAAAGTAGCCTCCAAACTCTGGCCAGTATGTGGCCCTAACGCCTTACATGCCAATATCATGTTAGAGTATGGGTTTTATTACGCACACACAAGGTTATGGGTAATGAGCTTTGATACTCTAATAGTTATATAGGCACAGTGATCTTACCAATTGGCTACAGGATAGACCAGTGGCAATTTTCTGCCGTGCCGCATTTCAAACCATTCCCCTGCGTTTTATCCCGCTAATAACAAAGCAGACAACGTCCCTCTGATCACATCTACTTCTCCCGGGTAGAAACCACAAGAGGGAAATTCATGTTTAGTCCCAATCACTCCATGCAAGTTCCACTCATTCACGCCGGATGTGTTGAACCCGTTTTATTTAGCATAAAAAATATCTGTTTCTGCAACTGTTTAACCACTTCCCATCCAAAAATGATGCGCGCTTGATCGGCACATTTTTGTAGCGCGGCCCTATACCGTCGTGCAGCATTTAGCTCACATTCTACAAGAATGGAGAAGCCCCGCCCTATCAGCACGCTCACATTTCTACGCTTTATAAAGACACGCCCACCTTATCCATCTTTACTCACCTCCGTCTAGGAAGAAAGAGAACGCGCGCACACGCGTCACCTCCTTATATAACCAAGGAGCCCGGGCTCGCGCACCCCCTTACACACCCCACCCCATTGGTTCTCACCCTCCTTAACCCCGCCCCGCTCTCCACTTTCAATCCCTCATTGGTCTCCCGCCTCCTCGCCCCGCCCGAATCGTACTCTCGCGAGGTTTGGCCGGGTATATAAATACTCTTCCGCCCTTTTACGGCCTTCTATTCTATTGAAATCACGTAAGTGATGGCGGCTGGTGGATGGGGAGGAATCGGGGGACATCCGCGGGGTTTCGGTGGTTGGGATGATTGCCGGGGGTGCGGTGTTGGTGGATGGGAGGATGAGGGAATACATGGCGGTTGTATTTATGATATAGCGGGAGAGGGGGGACCGGGCCGCCGCCGCCATGTGTCCCCTCACATAGAGGAGGGGGTGGGGATGTACGGACACGGCTGTTGTCCGGTCTGATTGTATGTACGCCTCGGGAGATGGGTCTGGTTAGGTGTGTGCTGATTGGTTAGATTATTAAAGGAACCGTCATCCATAAATCTATCGCCCCTCCCCCCCTTTCCATCCATTAGTGGCCTGTAATGGGGTCACATCTGACCCATCACCCAGAATAATGGTGTTCAATAAAAATGACATGGCTGAGCCCCATTGGTTGAGGTGGGGTTAAGTCCTTTGTAAAGAGCCAATCAGTGGTGGCCTTGTACCTTTGCATGTGGATGTGCCATTCATTCACCTATACAATTGTGTCCCCCCCACAACCAATCAACACAGGGTGAGCAGAACTATTGGCTGCGCCATTTTTGTCCTGCGTGATCTTTAGTGTATTTTTTTTTTGTGCATTGAATAGGAAATTTGGTGTCAACCGACAATGCAGGGTGTAACTAAATGTGTTTTTAAACCAAATTTATATATATATTAAATATTTTATTGAAACTGGAACTCAATTTCAGGGACTGCCTGTGTAAACTTAACCTCCCTGGCGGTATGATTCTTTCAGAAAAAACATGCTGAAAGCGGTACCATTATTTGCAAGGAAATTTGGCGTTTTATACTGTAGGTCTGTAATTTTTAGAAATAACTCACTTAAATCTGACCAAACAAGATTCTAATAGGCATCCCGGGTATGACATTTTTTTAAAAACAAAATTATAAATTATAATATAATAAATAACTATAAATAATTATAACAAATAATAATATAATTATAATAAAAATTATTCAATAATGTAATCAAATCAAAATCACTGAAATTTGCTCAGTTGCAGAATTGTCATTGTCATAATTTTTTTTTTTTTTATGACGAATTTCCCCACAAATCGCTATCGCACAATTCTGCAAGTGATTATAATTTATTATCGCTGTTTTCTAGCTGATCTAAAACTATTTTTGACATAAAGGGACACTTTTGGTTGCTATGGACAATCTACAGTTTACAGGGAGAAAAAAAGGTTTTTATTATATAAAATGACATGCAGGACACTGGGCAGACCACTAGGGACAAGGGGGGTGTGTTTTTTTTACATACAGTACTGTAATCTATAAGATTACAGTATACTGTATGTAATGTGTTTGTTTACTTTTTTGAATTTGGCGCCGTTCTCCGTCCCCGTGCGTCGTAACGTCGCAGGGAACGGAGATCGGCGGCACAGGAGGACGCTGTGTGAATCGAGCGAGGTCCCGCTCGCTCACACAGCGCGGTGGCATCGCTGGATCCAGGGACAAGGTAAGTAAACACTCCCTGTACATCCAGCGAGGCGAGCCCGAGTCTGACTCGGGGTTACCGATTTTAGCCCAAAAATCTCACCCCGAGTCAGACTCGGGAACACCGCCCAGGAGGTTAAAGGGGTGGTTCACCCTAAAAACTACTTTTTCTTATTACACTGGCCCCCCCACATTACAATACGATTAAGGCTATTATTATTTTTTGATGCTGTACATACCTTTGTACAGCATATTCACCCGTGGCTTGCGAGTCCCACGGGAGTGGGCGTTCCTAACATGTCTGCGATTGACGTTTTGACCAAAAATGAGCTCCCCCGTCGCGTAAGCCGCGTCACGGTTGGCGAAAGGAGCCGAACGGCGATGCGTAGTATAGCGCAGACTCGCCGTTCGACTCATTTCGCCAACCGTGATGCGACTTGCGCGACGGGAGGAGCTCGTTTTTGGTCAAAACGTCAATCAGACATGTTAGCAACGCCCACTCCCGTGGGACTCGCAACCCGGAAGCCACGGGTGAATAGCTGTACGAAGGCATGTACAGCATCAAAAAAAAAAATAATAGGCTTAATCGTATTGTAATGTGGGGGGGGCAGTGTAATAATAAAAAAGTAGTTTTTAGGGTGAACCTCCCCTTTAAAGTGGGAGTTCACCCTAAAAAAAACATTTTTTTTTCTAGCATGCCATCAAGCATACTAGCGCGATCTACAGTACGCCCTTTTTTTTTTGGCGCCATGCTCACTGTTTACTGCCGTAGTGAAGTTTCAGACTCCCCGCGGGGAATTGGGCGTTCCTATGCACAGGGAAGATGATTGACGGCCGGCTATGGCGCGTCACGCTTCCCGAAGATAGCCGAAATAGGACTTGCCTCTTCACGGCGCCTGCGCAGTCAGCTCCGATGTCTGTGCGCAGGCGCCATATAGCGCCGTGAAGAGGCAAGTCCTATTTCGGCTATCTTCGGGAAGCGTGACGCGCCATAGCCGGCCGTCAATCATCTTCCCTGTGCATAGGAACGCCCATTCCCCGCGCGGAGTCTGAAACTTCATTACGGCAGTAAACAGTGAGTACGGCGCAAAAAAAAAGGCATACTGTAGCTCGCGCTAGTATGCTTGATATCATAGAAACTTGTTTTTAGGGTGAAACACCACTTTAAAGTGGAGGTTCACCCAAAAACATATTTTTTAACAGATTGAGGCTCGCTTTGTCAAGGTGAATCGGGTGTTTTTTTTTTTTTTTTTTTTTTTAATCGAAGCTTTACTTACCGTTTTAGAGAGCGATCTTCTCCGCCGCTTCCGGGTATGGGCTGCGGGACTGGGCGTTCCCAGGCTCATTCCTTAACATCCCCGTGGATTGGAGGATTTTAATCTCGATAGCCGGAACCATTTTGGCAGATCACCGGTTCGCACAGGGGCGACTAAGCTGCCTGACAAGTCGCGCTCCGTTCTGTACTATGGAACTGTTCTGATAGGAGTGACTCAAGTCGCTCCGACTTAGAAAAAGGTTCCTGTACTACTTTGGGACGACTTCAGGGCGACTTGCATTGACTTCAATACAGAAGTAATTTTGCAAGCCGCCACTGAAGTCATGTGCCGATCTGCTAGTTGTGCCGCCCCAGTGTGAACCGGCACTGAGGCTAGGTTCACACTGCTGCGAATTCAAAATCATGTGATTTTACTGCGATTTCAGGGAATGCCAATCTATAGAGCTGAACTTGCATCGCACTCAGATCAAACTCGCACAGGACCTTTTTTCCTGCAGCTTATATTCGCAACGCATTAATGTGAACGGCATTGCAAATTTGAGAAAGCCGGCTCAAATTCACAATAGAATTCGCAACACTGTGAACCGGCACTAAGGCTGTCAGATCGGCCTGTAAAAACTTGGTAGTGCCTAAAAATATCTAAAACTGGGAGCAACTGAGCATGTGCAGAGCGAGGCAGTGTATTACTGGATTTTATACAGTATAGGACAGAGATTTGCAATTGGCAGACCTCCAGCTGTTGCAAAACTACAAGTCCCATCATGCCACTGGGTGTCATGCTTGTGGCTGTCAGTCTTGCTATGCCTCATGGGACTTGTAGTTCTGCAACAGCTGGAGGTCTAATTGCATATCCCTGGTATAGGAACTTATTTTTAATGTTTTATTGCTATACCTGCAAAAGGGGTCGACCTGAAGAGATCTAGGACTTAATTTTCTGAATAAAGTTCCACTTTAATATGAATTATTGGTAACTGTAGCGCAAAAAAGCTTGCTCTTAAATTTCTGCACTTTTGGTCAGTTCTAAAAACGCACCCCCCCTTGACATTGGAAACGCATCAATAACGCACCTATATTTTTTGATGCGTCTTATGACCTATGAAAAATGCACCATAGGGACAAAGTGTCAATGCGTTTTGCCACCTTTTTCTCTATTCAGCAAAATGCCTAGAACGACATTTTCGGCCAATATTTTTCTGTGGATGAAACCTCAGTGCACCTTTTAGTTGTCATATTGGACATTGATCGTTCCGTTGCCACCATTACACTGGTTGTCTTATGGTTAGAAAGATCCTTTTTTTATCACGAAATGTCATTGTAACAAGGAATCTCCCCGTTGAACCATACCCGGGTCTAGCCCTTGCTCAAAAAATAGAGGGGGGGGGGTTTGTATAATCTAGAACTGTTTGTAATATGGCATTGTCCCTTTTTTTTTTTTTATTGCAGCAAATGGCGGACGACGCCGGTGGTAACAGGGGAGGGTTCCGGGGGGGCTTCGGCAGTGGAGGCCGAGGTCGCGGACGTGGAAGAGGCAGAGGCCGCGGAAGAGGACGTGGAGCACGTGGAAAAGCCGATGACAAGGAAGTGAGTAGAGATCTGGGGACGGGTGACTTATTTCCAGGGGATTGGTTACTGTATCTTAACGGTCTTTTATTGTGCAGTGGGTTCCCGTCACCAAACTCGGCCGCCTGGTCAAAGACATGAAGATCAAGTCCCTGGAGGAGATCTACCTCTTCTCCCTGCCTATTAAGGTAACGCATCTAGTTTGTTTGAAGTGGATTTAAAGAGGGTTGTAAAGGTTCGTTTTTTTTTTTTTTTTTTTTTTTTTTATATGGGTTCCTTTAAAGTGGAGGTTCACCCAAAAACCTTTTTTTAACATTAGATTGAGGCTCGTTTTGTCAAGGGGTATTTTTTTTTTTTTTTTTTTTTTTTTTTTTTACAATCGAAGCAGTACTTACCGTTTTTAGAGATGCATCTTCTCCGCCTCTTCCGGGTATGGGCTGCGGAACTGGGTGTTCCTACTTGATTGACAGGTTTGACGGTCGCATACATCGCGTCACAATTTTCCGAAAGTAGCCGAACGTCGGTGCGCAGGTGCCATATAGAGCCGCACCGACGTTTGGCTACTCGTGACGCGCTGTATGTGACTGTCGGAAGCCTGTCAATCAAATAGGAACGCCCAGTCCCAAAGACCATACCCGGAAGCGGCGGAGAAGATCGCTCTCTAAAAAAGGTAAGTACTGCTTCGATTTAAAAAAAAAAAAACTACTCATTCCCCTTCACAAAATGAGCATCAATCTGATAACTTTTTTTTGTGTGAACTCCCGCTTTAAGCTAGTGCATTGTTGAATTTTCAATAATACCTGTCCACCTGTATATCATAGGCACCACATCCCCTAATAAAAAAATATAAAGACATTGAAATGGGACTTTTCAGGTGCATAGACGACACAATATATCAAATAAATTTTATTTATACATAATTTACTAAATTGTAAAATGTGGTTTCAGATATGCATACAAATTTCTCTACATGTTTCGCCATTTGATTTTGGCTTCCTCAGGAGTTTGTCAAGCACACCTGAAACACAAAATGAACAAAAACAAGGAATACAGACAATGATTAAAAGTATATGAATGAGAAACACAATTTCACACTAAAGAAATATAAATGACTGGACAAGTCTATACCATACTCAAAAGGCTCAGAATATGGCATTATAATGATAAAATAGAAGCTAAAGAATTACCTTTTCCCTTCTAAATGTTTTTTTTTTGTCTAAATTTCTCACTACCTGTTCCTCAGTTAGCTTGCCTGCATCCCCCCCCCCCCCAAAAAAATATTGACGGGTCTTTAGATCTGGTGGAACATAGTCCATTTTCTCCTTTTTGATCGAAATATTCTTTCCTCCTGTAGGAGTCTGAGATCATCGACTTCTTCCTGGGCTCCACTCTGAAAGATGAGGTCTTGAAGATCATGCCTGTGCAGAAACAGACCCGTGCCGGACAGCGGACAAGGTTCAAGGTGGGTTTGATGCTCTGAACTTGCTCCTCAACTAGGGTCTAGTGCCTTAAGTAGGGAATTGGTAGCATCCAGTCACATTAAGGCTTCTTTCCAGTATCGTAAGGGAAAGTCTTTGGGCAACAAACTATCCTTTGTAGAAATGGGGCTTGTTTGGCTGTACTTGGGATCACAAGTGTGTAGTTCGTTCTGCAACTCCTTTGACTGATTTTCAGCAGACAATGTGGCTGACATCACAAAGCTGGTCCAGGCTGGGGAAAGATTGCAGTCATATGGCTGGGTCCACCCAGATACCTGGACTGGCACCTGGCTCAGCCTCTGAGCCAGCTGCCCCAACACCTCCCCAGCCTATCCCTCAGTGGTGCCATCGTACCTGTCCGCAGAGGCTACTGGGGTAACAAGATCGGCAAGCCACACACTGTGCCCTGCAAGGTAATGTTCCATATTTTATTATTGTACTATGGCCGTCTCAGCTCTGATCAGTTGCACGTTTCGGAGTTGTGTGATTGTCTTTTACAAGAGAGACACAGCAAATGAGCTTTGTATGCACGGCAGGTTGTCCTCCAAGTGGTCTTCCTGTTCCTGTTTTTAAGCTCAACAAATGAATGATTTGTCTAAAGTGCTGCTGCAACGTGATTATAATGTGGTATAGTGATTTAGCAAAGTTTTTGGTCCTTCAAGTATGTTATCACTGAAACCTACAATAAGTGACTTGAGTCTTTGTGCTATTTTTTTGTGCTGTGCAAACAGTGTAGAGCTGGGGGGTTTTTATTTCCTAAAATCTGCATTTTTTTTTTATTTTATATAAAACTATTTGCTGGACACTGCGCCGCCGGTCTTGAGGAGCAGCGGGCAGGAGTTTTAAGGCCGTGGCTTTGGCCTAGTCCATGGCGTCCGGCCTCGTGGACTAAGCTGCGGCCTCGCCTAAACTCCTGCCCGCAGCTCCTCAACACTGGCGTGGTGTCAGTGCCGGTCCTGGGGGAAAAATGTTTTATCTGAATCTACCAACTTCCTTTTTTTAATCCAAATTGTTTTAGGGCTGTGCAAAAAAGAAAAACTATTTGGATTAAAAAAAGCAAGTTGGTAGATTCAGATAAAATACATTTTTCCCCCCAGGACCGGCGCCGACACCACGCCGGTCTTGAGGAGCAGCGGGCAGGAGTTTAGGCGAGGCCTCAGCTTAGTCCACGAGGCCGGACGCCGCGGACTAGGCCAAAGCCACGGCCTTAAAACTCCTGCCCGCTGCTCCTCAAGATCGGCGTGGTGTCGGCGCCGGTCCTGGGGGGGGGAAATTTATTTTATCTGAATATACCAACTTGCTTTTTTTAATCCAAATAGTTTTTTTTTTTTTCTTTTTTGCACAGCCCTAAAACAATGCTATATAAATCTGTAGAATATAAAAAAATCTGTCTAGAAATTATCACTGGTTTACTCGAACTAGACATGTTGGTCTTCAGCGTATGTATGGTGTAAATAAGTTGACCTCCCAGTTTGACTTGTGGAAGCAAATTGGGATACTCAATGCATATATTGTCTCCGATGGAGGTTTGGCTTTTGATATAAATCAAGCTGGGGTACAAATTCCTGAACTATTCTTGTATCAGGAAATGCATGTGCTGGTGAAGGGTTTCTGTGGGAGAAGTTGAATGGCAGATGCTGGAGAAAAAGATTGGACAGCCGCACTTCCACGAAATTCTTAAAATGTTGCCTTTAATGGTAAACGGAAACAGCACTTACAAGTCACAGCAGACAGTGGGGTGGATAGCTGACGCGTTTCGCACTGGGGTATCGGCGCTTAGTCATAGCTAATGGCAGATGATATAAATGTTTATCTTTTTTATTTTCAGGCTTTTGTGGCCATTGGAGACTACAACGGCCATGTTGGTCTGGGTGTGAAATGCTCCAAGGAAGTTGCCACCGCTATCCGTGGTGCCATCATTCTGGCTAAACTGTCCATTGTACCTGTCCGCAGAGGCTACTGGGGTAACAAGATCGGCAAGCCACACACTGTGCCCTGCAAGGTAATGTTCCAGATTTTATTATACAATGATGGAGGTCTCTCAGCTCTGATCAGTTGCACGTTTCGGAGTTGTGTGATTGTCTTTTTATGAGAGAGACACAGCAAATGAGCTTTGTATGCACGGCAGGTTGTCCTCCAAGTGGTCTTCCTGTTCCTGTTTTTAAGTTCAACAAATGACCATGATTTGTCACGTGCTGGTACAAAGTGATTATATTATAGTGATTTAGCAAAGTTTTCAGTATGTATCGCCTACAAATAAGTGACTAACTTAAGTCTTTGTCTTTCTTCAGGTGACTGGTCGTTGTGGTTCTGTACTGGTGCGTCTGATCCCGGCTCCCAGAGGTACTGGCATTGTCTCAGCTCCTGTCCCCAAGAAGCTGCTGATGATGGCCGGTATTGATGATTGCTACACCTCGGCTAGGGGCTGCACAGCCACTCTGGGCAACTTTGGTAAGTAATCTGCAGGGTTTTTGGAAGAAATTAATTTTTGGCCATGAAGATGGTCTTTAAGCCAAGGGTCTCAAACTGGTGGCCCTCCAGCAGTTGAACTACAAGTCCCATCATGCATCTGGGAATCATGCTTGTAGCTGTCAGACTTGCAATGCCTCATGGGAATTGTAGTTCTGCAACAGCTTGAGGACCATCAGTTTGAGACCCCTGCTTTAAGCCAAACAGTTTTGTTGGTGTGGGTGAGCCCTTGACACACAATGTACAACTGTGGGGTGCATACTTGCACATCTTGCCTTCAGTGATTGGTCCAAGATCCTGTCACTGCTTTGTCTGTCTGTTTCATGTCACATTAATAGCTTGGGCCAAGCTGGTCCAAACAATTTGCTTCACCAAGTGCTGCAATGTCTCTAAGCACTGTATGTATTGCATGTACCTTCAGCTACTTTACAGTACACATTGCTGGGTTCCTGTCTCATGCCTGGAACAAAAGTCTGGCTGAGATGTGCTCTATTCATAGGCAGCTTTGTAATGCAAGGCTTCCTCTGGCAGTCGGAGCATGTCAGCCCGGTCCATGTCAGCCCGGTCCTCCTACTCAGCCAATCAGAAGAAGCTTTGTATTAAACTAATGTTTGGTTTGGACCAGCTTGGTTCAGACAAACTGTGACCTGGAACATGGAGATCTGCAGTCATCCTCTCCAGCCATTGAATGCACAGGAGCTACTTTGTACAGAGTAATATTTCTAAAGAAATTTGAATATGTTGACGTTTTTGGGCAAAAGACTTTCATGTGTCTCCTGCAAAATGCTGATTATGTGCAAGACTTTTTTACATGTGATCAGCTGTGATTGCACACAGCTGATCACTTGGTAAAGGACCACATCAGCCCTTTACCAGCCCTTTACCATGTGATCAGCAGTGTCCAATCAGTGGCACTTTACCATCAGCTGTTTGAAGCTCACAGCTGTCAGTGAGCTGTGTGGGAGGATGCCCATGGACACCCTCAGACTGCTCTGTAGCCAGCTTTTGGCTATAGCATGGTAGGGAAGTGGTCAAAGTGCACAATTCATGATTATTAATTGTTTTGTTCATATGAAAGTAATTTGCCTGATGGAAGAATTACATTTCCTTTACACTATAGACTAATATGTGGAGATGGTTTTATCTAAGATCTGTTTATCAATTCTGCAATTCTTTCTCCAATACAGCTAAAGCCACCTTTGATGCCATCTCAAAGACTTATCACTATCTGACTCCTGATCTCTGGAAGGAAACCATCTTCACCAAGTCCCCATACCAGGTAAATTGTGTGGTTGTGTTTACAGGTTCCCATTTGCATATTTGGGGTGGAGGATTATAAAAAACTATGGAGTGATTCTTTAACATGCCTGTACTGAGAATGTAATTACAGTGGAACTTTGTATTAAAAGCAATCCATTCCAGGAAAAGCTTGTAATCCAAATCGCTGGTAGATCAGTGAATTTCCCCATAGAAGTCAAAAGAAATGAAGATGATGCGTTCCACATTGACTTCTATTGCATGCAATACCACATGTGGCCAGAGGTGGGGGTGCCAGAGACTCGGACCGCCAAATTGAGTATTTCTGAGTCGCCAGCAGAGATCGTTCGGCTGCCCTTAAACACTCGGAACGGAGTATTTCTGAATGGCTCTGGCGCCCCCACCTCTGGCCAAATGCAGTACTGCACACTGCAGAGGCTTGGCGCCGGTTTTGTGAGACAACAATTGCAAACAGTCAATTTTTTTTTAAATTGCTTGTATTATGAAACGCTCGTTAACTGCATTACTCGCAAGCCGAGGTTCCACTGTAGTTGCTTGGCTGTCATGCTGTAAAACCGTATGCCGATGAGTTCTGCTTTTTATGGGTTGCATTGCTGTAAATCTGAAGTTAGGAAGTCATCACAAAATTTCAGGTGGCCAGCAATGGTTGCTTCCATATGCCATCATTAGATTATGCATGCAATTTACTGAAATGAATGCAAAGTGAAGCTCACCACCTCGGTTGTATAGTGGAATGAATTGCACTCATCTGTTTCTCTTCCTCTAGGAGTACACTGACCATCTTGCAAAGACTCACACCAGAGTGTCTGTGCAGAGGACCCAGGCTGCTGCTGTTCCTGCCACCTCCTAAATATTCTGTCAAAGATAATAAACACCAAGGTTTTCACCTTTCAGATTTGTGTTGAATTTTTATTCAGGGTTCTGCTGCTCACCTACCTGTCTCCCCATCCTACTGTAGTTTGTCACGGCTGACACTTTGATGGCTGCATTCACACCTTGTTTTTTACCATTATTTTTGTGGAGTTTTTACTGCGTTTTGACACAAATTTGGACAGGTCTAGGGTCACCAATGTTAAAAACAGAAAAACGCCCAAATCTGCCTAAAAAAAAAAGTCCCAGAACTTGTTTGAGCTTCAGGCGTTTTTGAACTTCTGGCTTCAGGCGTTTTGTAGTGGAGATGTGAACCATCTCATAGAATAGATTTTTTTTTTTTTTTTTTTTTTTTTCCCTCCAGCGTTTTGTAGCTTCAAGCTACAAAACGCCCAGGTGTAAATGGGGTCTTAAAGTCATAGCTGTAGTTACCACTTCCTGCCCAGGCTATAGTAGAATGCCAGGCGGTACTTCAGTTTTCCTGACTGGGCATCATGACTTCCAGCAAAATAACAGCCTCTGCACACCCATGATGGGCAAGTGTCAGACACACTGCTATACTGATCTCAGTAAAGGACATGTCTGACTCTTTACAACGTGATCAGCCATGTCCAATCACAGCTGATTACGATGTAAACCGGAAAAGCCATTTACTCACTCGCATCTGACAGGCATGCGTAAAGGGGAGCCGATTGGCTGCGCTCCTGACGGGGGGGGGGGGGTCTGTGGTATTATCAGCACAGCCCCCTTGGATGCTGTAATAAACTACCAGGGAGGACCACCACACTAAACCACCAGGTATGCCATCCTAGACCACCAGGGAAATGCCAATCGGTGGCAAACTCCTGCCAGTGCTGCATTTTGGTGCTCATCAGTGAAGCAGGAAACTTATTTTTAAAAATGTAACTATATATATATATATATATATATATATATATATATATATATATATATATATATATATATATATATATATATATATATATATATATATATATATATATATATATATATATATATATTTTGCTAAATGAATAAAAGCAGAGGTGATCAAATACTACCAAAAAGCTCCTATTTTTGGGAGGAATACAATTTCAGTTTGGGTACAGTGTAGCATGACTGACTGTCATTTAAAGTGAGTGCTGAAAGTTGGCCTGGGCAGGAAGGTGTGTAAAGTGTTTTTTTGGCCAAAAGACTCATGTGTCTCCTGCAAAATGCTTGATAATGGGCAAGTCTTGTTACATGTGATCAGCTGTGATTGCACACAGCTGATCACATGGTAAAGGACCACAGAAGCCCTTTACCATGTGATCAGCAGTGTCCAATCACAGTGGTTAAGAGACTCACCAGGTTTCCATTTCTGGTACAATGTTTTTATTGAGATCTGAAAAAGGGAAGCGGATAACAAATTCCCACACAGGGATATGGACATGAGACAAAGTACACGTGAAGGCACATGAGAAAATATATATTTTAAGGGTACCGATTACAAAACAGACACCGACCCTCCAGCCCGGGTGGTCAGTGTGTTATGCTTGAGACCCAGGGGAGCTGTCTGCAGAACAGGTTTTCATTTCAACAAATCTACCGAATATGATTTGTTATAAAAGCCTCCTGTATACTAGCTTAAAGGCAAGAACACTGCTGCTGGGTGCTGCCATCTTTATTGTGGTTAAGCTGGGTATAGCGAGTGAAGATTTGATTCGGAAGCCAGCTGACAGACTTGACAAAGGGACAATTGGTGCTTGCTGATCAGTGTATTCTGCTGATGGGGGGGGGGGGGGGGGGGGATCTCTTCACTTTTAGAATACAAGGACACAGTGGGAGAGATGGTGGCATCAACTTTGCTTTTGCAGCGCTCTGTCAGTTCCAACCCACTGGTTGGATGAGGTATCCAGCTTTACTCTAGAGCATTGGTCATCAACTAACAGGCCAGGTTTGCAAGATAACTGAAATACATCCCAAGTGATATCATTTGCTGCTCAGTGATTGCAGTATTCTAGTCTGCATCTCCCCAAGGTAATACATAAAATCTGGCCTGTTGGCAGGCCCTGGGGACAGGGTTGATGACCACTGCTCTAGCACACATACACTATATTACCGAAAGTATTGGGACACCTGCCTTTACACACAAACTTTAATGTCTTGGTCTGTAAAGTTCAATATTGAGTTGGCCCACCCTTTGCAGCTATAACAGCCTCAACACTTCTGGGAAGGCTGTCCACAAGGTTTAGGAGTGTCTTTGGGAATGTTTGACTCTTCTTCCAGAAGCACATTTGTGAGGTCAGGCACTGATGTGGATGAGAAGGCCTGGCTTGCAGTCTCCACTCTAATTCATCCCAAAGGTGTTCTATTAAGTTGAGGTGCAGGCCAGTTAAGTTCCTCCACCCCAAACTTTCATCTGTCTTTATGGACCTTGCTTTGTGCACTGGTCCAAATTTGGTGGAGGGGGGATTATGGTGTGGGGTTTTTCAGGGGTTGGGCTTGGCCCCTTACTTCCACTGAAGGGAATGCTCAAGGTGTCTGCATACCAAGACATTTTTATGCTTTCAACTTTGTGGGGACAGTTTTTGGGGATGGCCCCTTCCTGTGCCAATATGACTGCACAAGGAAATTGTCGAACACCAGGGATTTTACATAAATGAAGCAATAGAAAGAGAACAGGATACTTTCTCATACAAGTATGTGTTACAGCAGCCACATATCAAGTTTTAACTATGACTATAACAGTTGGGGGAGGGCTGGCAGGGTGGAAATCTCCCCCCGGCCTGGTGACACTATGCACAGCCACCGGCTGCTACTACCAAATGCTGTTTTTGCAGAGCAGGAATATGCCTGCTGGAGCTCTGTTAACACAGGTCATGGCCGCTGCTCACCTTCCACTGTGCAGCCGTGCCTGTGTCGGCTCCGAGGTAGATGGCTGCAGAGCTGAGCTATGTCTCATTTCACACATAGCTCAACCTCAGCGCACACCAGTGCCGACATGCCCTTCTCTCTCTGCACAGACACGAGGACTCTGATGTAATGGGAGGCACTGTGCGGACTCTGATGTAAGGGGGGGCCTCTGTGTGGACTCTGATGTAAGGGGGCCTCTGTGTGGACTCTGATGTAAGGGGGGCTCTGTGCGGACTCTGATGTAAGGGGGGCTCTGTGCGGACTCTGATGTAAGAGGGGCCTCTTGTGATCATGAAAAATCTTAGACCGTTTTCCTCGATCCATCACTTTTCCACACTCTATGGGCCATTTGACTGGACTTGCCCCTAAGGCTGCCAGCCCTCCCCTGATAAGTCATCCAAACCTGCAAGAACTTGTTTCAGGGAGGCGATGCCCCCCCCAATTTAACACTAGAGGATGATCAAATGAGTATAGAGGTTTACTTTGAGAGATGTTAAAGGAACACGCTAACCACCATGACCACTACAGTGATTCAAAGTGGTTATGGTGGTAGGGGAGTCAGTATGTGCTTAAAACGGGTAGGGTGGGCTGAGAGATGCCATGTCCCCAATCCCATTGTACCAGCAGGCATGTGTGTATAATTTTATAGTTGCCTTCCATTCCATGCCAGTCTCTTCTTAGGAACATCTACTTTGATCCTTTTCAGCCATCCTCTGTGCCCCAAGTCAGCCCTGCAGCTGGGATATTGCCCGCCACTTGCGGGTGTGTCTGGGAGCTGCAGCTGAAATGTGGGAGACACTCACTTCACAGGAGAGTAAAGATGTCTGCTAGAGTGCAGCGCACCTTATATCGGTTTTTCAAAAATAACTTATGTTAATAGTGCAGTTTCCTGCGAGACATTTATATAGCGCCAACTGTTTGTGCAGCGCTTTACAACTTTGGGGAAGATATTACAATACAGGAGCAATCAGAGGGTCCTGCTCATTAGAGCTTACAATCTAGATAAAAAATTCAAACTACTTACAGGCTGTGCATGAACAAGTGGGATCCAGGGTCGTGGTGTCTCTCGATGCTGCAAAAGCCTTCGACTGTCGAATGGGACTATCTTTGGGAATGACTGGTGTGTTTTGGATTTGGGCCTAAGTTTATAAAGTGGATCTGCCTCCTATATCAGGACCCGTGTGCCAGGATCTTGGTTAATCGGCCCCTTTTCCCCTAAGTAGGAGTACCAGGCAGGGGTGCATATTGTCCCGGTTACTGTATTTTCTGGCCGTGGAGCCCCTGGCATCCTCCCTCAGGAGGCACCCGGGTGTTCGCGCTCTCCGCTGTGGGGAGCTTGAATGGTGGCTTCAGGTTGTGCCGCCTTCTCTCCGGGAGTGGATCTCTGCAGTCAATTGCGTGCTACCATATAAGAAGGAAATTTACGCTCATAGGGGCTGCCTGGCCAAATATGCCAAGATTTGGGACTCATGGATAGGGACTGCTGCCACGTGTAATGATATCTCCTCCTGAGCCCATTCTTATGTACAATTGCCCTTTCCTTATGCCTAGTAGTGTGTTTAGTGCTCATATTTAGTGGGCCCGCGGTCGTCCCGGACAGGGTATTTGGTCCTCTGGCATTTTATGTAGCTATTTTTGTGAAGTTCCTTTATGTTTGGCCCTGACGATCCAGTGTTTTTCATTCCACACTGAAAATATGTTCTATGTGTTACCGGTATATGTATTTCATCAGTACTAAATGTATCATTGTATGACCTGTATGTTACATTTCTCCGCACAATAAAGCACCATGTTATTTGTAAAAAAAAATATTCAAACTACTTAGACCCAAATCCATTCAGGGAATAACATTTATTTTCGTCATGCTATGTGGCCTAGGTCTATGGTTCCCAACTCCTGTCCTCAGGACCCACCAACAGGCCAGATTTTTAAAATTTCCTCGTGGGGGGAACAGGCTAGAATACTGCAATCACTGGCCCGGATTCAAAGATTTGCGCTTTTTTTGCAGAGGCGCAGGGCAACGATTTTGCCCTGCGCCCCCGCAAATTTGCTCCGCTGCCCTCGATTCACGGAGCAGTAGCTCCGTAAATTGCCCGGCGCTAGAGCTCGCAATTTAAATGATCCCGTAGGGGGCGGGAATCATTTAAATTAGGCGCGCTCCCGCGTGGAGCGCATACTCCGTCGGGAAACTTTCCCGACGTGCATTGCGGCAAATGACGTCGCAAGGACGTCATTTGCTTCCAAGTGAACATGAATTGCGTCCAGCGCCATTCACGAATCACTTACGCAAACGACGTGAAATTCAAATTTCGTGACGCGGGAACGACGGGTATACTTTAGCATTGGCTGCCCCTACTATTAGAAGGGGCAGCCTTACGCTAAACCAGCCGTACGGAAAACGACGTAACTTGCGTACGCAGGGCTCGCGCAACATTGTGAATCGGTGTTAGTATGCAATTTGCATACTATACACTGAGCACAATGGGAGCGCCCCCTAGCGGTCATCGCAAGAATGCAGCCTAAAATATGCGTGGCATAAGAGCCTTATGCCACGCAGATTTTAGGCTGCAGTCGGCGTTGCGATGTTCCTGAATCAGGAGCATTCGTAATGCCGGAGCAAGTAAGCAATTGCGCTGTGTAACCTATGGTTACACAGGCGCAATTGCTTCTTGAATCTGGGCCACTGAGCAGCAAATGAGATCACCTTGGATGCATTTCAATTATCTTGCAAACTTGGCCTGTTGATGGTTCCTGAGAACAGGCGTTGAGAAGCACTGGCCTATTTGCACTTTGGGAGCCTGAATGCCATCTGACTAAACTGGGCCTAGTCAGGATTTCTTACTCTACCATGGCCGGTTCTAAAAAGAGGGTTGTAGATCTACCACGCAAGCCAACCACCTCCAAGTAAGATACTCAAATTTCATGCACTGTCATCCTAATGTGCTGAAAATATAGATAGAGAACTTGTTGGCATGCTCATGTGTGTGGGCTACATTGCAGCCATGTAAACTAGAGTTTAGCCATATTGGCCCTTCTATCCAAAGCTTTCCAGTAGAATTTTACTTGCCAAAAGTTTTTCCCTACTGGGTGAGGCTTGATGATGATAATAAACAGGGTGAATCTAATGGGTGCAGATGGTAATAAAATTTGACAGGCATTCTAATCCATTTCCACTATATTAACCACTTCAATACAGGGCATTGTCACCCCCTTCCTGCCCAGGCCAATTTTCAGCACTGTAACATTTTTGAATGACAATTGCGCGGTCATGCAACACTGTACCCATATGATATTTTGATCATTTTTTTCCCCACACAAAGAGCTTCCTTTTGGTGGTTTATTTTTTGCGCTTATAAACAAGAAAAAGCGTAAATTTATAATGCTATAATAAAAACATACTTTTTTTTCCCCTCAGTTTAGGCAGATATGTATTCTACATATTTTTGGTAAAAAAAAAAAAAAAAAAAAAAACCACAAGAAGTATATTAATTGTGATCCATTTATATCATTAGTAAAAAAAAATAATGGCGGTGATCTGATTTTTATCATGAATGAGGTTGCAGCGGACATATTGGACACTTGACACTATTTTGGGACCATTGACATTTATAAAGCAATCGGAGATATAAAAATGAACCGATTACTATATAAATGTCACTGGCAGGAAAGGGGTTAACACTAGGGGGCGATCAAGGGGTTAAATGTGTCCTAGGGAGTGATTCTAACTGGGGGGCAAACACGCCAAACCTGACACCCCTCGGGCGGTCAGGTGGGTCACAGACACCCACCATTTTCCAATGTCACAGAAGTGGGTGGGCTTGGGGTGCAATGCTCTGCACCCACCCTTTTTTGAAGCCAATTAAAGCCTCAGGATGCAATAGTGTGCTTCTAAAAAATAAAACCCCATTGGAATCTATACGTCCGGCATCCTGCATGTAGATTCCCTCATTAACACAGCGTTGATGCGGGAATCATGCCTGCCGAACCATTGTCTTCTGCCAGGGGGGGTGGAGAAAAATGCGTAATCAGCGATAAGAGAAACCCGGCACGCTGGTTGTACCCAAGTTGATCGATCAACTTGGTACATTCAGCCTGCCCATCAACAATTTAAAATTCCCGGGCGGTTCCTGCTGAACTGGCTGAGAATCGAACAGTGTATGGCCACAGCCGTAGGTTGCACAGAGACCTTTAGACCCCTTTCACACTGAGGAGTTTTTCAGGCGGTACAGCACTAAAAATAGCGCTGCTATACCGCCTGAAAAACTCCTGCCCAGCTACCTCGATGTGAGAGCCGGAGGGCTTTCACACTGAGGCGATGCGCTGGCGGGAGACAAAAAAAAAAAAAATCTGTCAGCAGCATCTTTGGAGCGGCGTGTATACCGCTCCTTCCCATTTAAAACCAATGGGAAACCGCGGCAATACGCCTCTGCAGAGGCCCATTGCGGGCGGTATTAACCCTTTATCGGCCGCTAGCGGGGGTTAATACCGCACCGCTAGTGACCGATTCCCGGCGGTATAGCGTTGCTATTTTTAGCTGCGATATACCGCCACCGCGGCTCCTGGTTCAATGTGAAAGGGGCCTTATTTTGCCGGTGAGTACCGCTACTTTCGGTCAAGTACTCGCCAATACAAAATTGAACACAAGTACTGATGAACAGACTATCAGTGCATCCCCCTAACATGAACCAAAATTCAAGGTGCTATATTGAATAATAAAGAAGTCCAATGTGAATGTAGCAATCTACAGATCTTTAATTATAGGGTTAAATGTTCCATTCTGAAACACAAGACATACGACAAGACTTTTATAGGACGGGATTCCATTTGTTTAGGCCTGATCTTCTTTGGCAGCCTTCTTCTCTTCAATCATCCTCTCCTTCTGCTTCATTAGGCATTTCCTAGCATTGCCATTGGCTCCGAGGTACTCATCTGTAGACCAATATAAAAAGGAGTATTATTACAGGGAGCCAGCAGCTGGTGGAATCATATCAAGCTCTCTGCACGATACCATTAGAAGTGTTTTAGTTTCACATACAAGACAAGCTGACTACAAATGAACCCTTTGTGGCGATTTCTACACTCGCTACAAGACAAATGTAGGTATAGTTTTGCAGGTCCCTGATCCGGCCTTGTTTGCTGCCTCCCCCAGGTTTTCCCAACCGTTATGCACTTTAAGTGGCTATATTTTTTTTTTTTAAGTCACAATGTAGAGAATAAGATTTCCTATCATCTGTGCCCAGTCTTGCCACACAGAGTTAATCCAGCCCTGAGCAATCCTCTTTTTATTGTTCAGTGAAATAAAACAAACTTCCAGATAAAGACCAAGAAGACGACACAGTGGGGACACACGGAGAGTGACGAGGGGGGGGGGCGGAGGCATGGCTTTTCAGGTGAAAGCCGCGGGAGGGAGAGAAGCAGATGATGAAAAGCCATGCAGGGAGGATCGGTGCTCACAGCTTACCCTCCATCGCACCGATCATCCCAGACTGTCACTGGAGATGGATGTGTGTACAGAAATGACAGGGAGCCATGAGCGCGCTCTGGTTTTACCAAGAACGCACTTTGCCTCCCTGTGCACGCTCTGGCCAAGGGGAGTGTAGAGGTGGGCAGGGAGTCTGCTGACATCATGACTCCGCCCACCAAGCGCCGATAACAGACCCACCCAATAAATCTGCCGTTTTTGGGGGCTTCTAACTGATAAACGGGACACATTTGACAGGTGAGGATACATGCAGGAGGCATGTATAGCCTTATAGTTCAGCACTATGGCAGTAGTTTATAATTGATAAGAGTGGGTTTACATTCACTTTAAATAATTAACTTCTCTTATTTGCTCCCTTTTGATCTGATTTACCTGGTTTTGCTATAATTGGTAAAGTGGAAGTTTAGGCAAAAAACAAACTCTAATCCTACTCTATGCCACATTCTAAGCCTAATCTGTCTAGCCCTATAAAAAGCAAAAAAACGCTATGTTGCAGGTGCTGTGCCCAGGAGAGAACCGACAATGGCTGGGAAGTGACATCACCCATAGACTTACTATGGGGCTTCTGTTGTCGGTTGCCCTTTCTGCACACGCCTACACAGAGAAGGCTGGACCGGAATGGCTGCAGAACAGCCAAGTATATTGATTTTTGCTTTATAGGGCTACATAGATTAGGCTTAGAAAGTGGCACAGAGTAGGATTAGTCAATTTGTTTTTGCCCAAACTTCCACTTTAAGTGCAAAAAAAGCCTGCAGCGATCTATGCCTGGAAGTGGGAGTAAAGTAAAAAAAAAAAAATTTAAGTGTCGTCTATGGAGGAGATTTTTTAAGTACCGTAGTTTGTCGCCATTCCACGAGTGTGCGCAATGTTAAAGTGTGACATGTTGTTAGGCATCTATTTACTCAGTGTGACATTAAATATTGCTACGACCGTCATTTCATTCTCTAGGGCAGTGATGGTGAACCTTGGCACCCCAGATGTTTTGGAACTACATTTCCCATGATGCTCATGCACTCTGCAGTGTAGTCGAGCATCATGGGAAATGTAGTTCCAAAACATCTGGGGTGCCGAGATTCACCATCACTGCTCTAGGGTCTCTGGTTAAAAAAAAAAAAAAAAAAAAAAAAAAATCATCACACACTTGTGCTCATAAGTTTACGCACCCTGGCAGAATTTATGATTTCTTGGCCATTTTTCAGAGAATATGAATGCTATAACAAACTTTTCATTCACTTATGGTTAGTGTTTGGCTGAATCCATTTATTATCAATCAACTGGGTTTACTCTGTTTAAATCATAATGGCAACAGAAACACCCAAATGACCCCGATCAGAAGTTTACATACCCTGATGAATTTGGCCTGATCACATGCACACAAGTTGACATACCTGTGATCCGTTTGCTTTTTTTTTTTTAGCATTTTTGTAGTGTGCGTGTGCAATATAAAATTAAATAGGTCAATGAGTCTCTGGACTCCTGACAGACCCTTGCAGCTTTCATCCAGTGCTGCACTGACATTTCTGGATTCTGAGTCATGGGGAAAAGAAAAAGAATTGTCAAAGGATCTGCAGGAAAATATAGTTGAACTGTATAAAACAGGGAAAAAGATATACAAAGATAGCCAAGAAATTGAGAATGCCAATCAGCAGTGTTCAAACTCTAATCAAGAAGTGGAAAATAAGGGGTTCTGTTGAAACCAAACCACGGTCAAATAGAGCATCTAAAATTTCAGCCACAACTGCCAGGAAAATTGTTCGGGATGTAAAGAAAAACCCACAAATAACTTCAGGAGAAATACAGGACTCTTTGAAAACATGTGGTGTGGCCGTTTCAAGATGCACAATAAGGAGGCACTTGAAGAAAGATGGGCTGCATGGTCGAGTCGCCAGAGGAAAGCCATCACTAGGCAAATGCCACAAAGTATCCCACTTACAATACGCCAAACAGCACAGAGACGAGCCTCACACCTTCTGCCACACAGTCATTTGGAGTGATGAGACCAAAATTTAGCTTTTTGGCCACAACCATAAACACTACATTTGGAGAGGAGTCAACAAGGTCTATGATCAAAGGTACACCATTCCTACTGTGAAACACGGAGGTGGATCGCTGATGTTTTGGGGATGTGTGAGCTACAAAGGCACAGGAAATTTGGTAAAAAAAATTGATGGCAAAATGAATGCAGTATGTCATCAGAAAAATACTGGAGGAACATTTGCATTCATCAGCCAGGAAGCTGCGCATGGGATGTACTTGGACATTCCAACATGACAATGATCCAATACACAAGGCCAAGTCAACCCGTCATTGGCTACAGCAGAATAAAGTGAAGGTTCTGGAGTGACCATCTCAGTCTCCTGACCTCAATATCATTGAGCCACTCTGGGGAGATCTCAAACGTGCCGTTCATGCGAGACAGCCCAAGAATTTACAGGAACTGGAGGCTTTCTGCCAAGAGGAATGGGCAGCTTTACTATCTGAGGAGATAAAGAGCCTCATCCACAAATACCACAAAAGTCTGCAAGCTGTCATTGATGTTAAAGGGGCAATACACGGTATTAAGAACTGGGGTATGTAAACTTTTGATCAGGATCATTTAGGTAGTTTCTGTTGTGATTAGAATTTAAAAAAAAAAAAAAAAAAAAAAAAAAAAAAGAAGGAGGAGGAAGAAGAGTAAACACCATTGATTAATAATAAATGGCTTCAGCCAAACACTAACAATGAGTGAAAGAAATGTTTTTGTGTTATTCATATTCTCTGAAAAATGGCCAAGAAATCATAAATTCTGCCAGGGTATGTAAACTTATGAGCACAACTGACACACATTATATATATATATATATATATATATATATATATATATTTTGGGGGTTTCAAGTAATTTTCTAGCAAAAAATATACTGATTTTAAATTTGTAAACAAAATGTCAGAAACAGGCTTGGTCTTGAGGTGGTTAATTGAACAAGCCGATTGGCTGCCATGCACAGCTGCACCACATTTTTCACTCTCCAGTTTTAGTAGGGGGTCTGGCTGGTATTCAAGGGGCAAGGCAAGAACAGAGAACTTACATCTGTTTTTATATCCTCTGCTGACTTGGGTAAGCTGCTCCCTCAGCTCGGCACAGTTCTGGCTGGAGCTGTAACCCTCTCTCCTGAGGCACGCTTCATACCGTCCTCGCACAATTTTCAATATTTCAGCGTCGACTTTTCTTTAACAAGAAAAAAATATATATAGTTAAAGCGGAGTTCCGGCCACAATTTCACTTTTTAAATATAAATACCCCTGTAATACACAAGCTTAATGTATTCTAGTAAAGTTAGTCTGTAAACCAAGGTCCGTTTTGTTAGGTTGTTACAGCATTTAGACACTTTATAAAATAGAAATTGACTGGGGCCATCTTAAGTGTGGGCATCATGAAGCCAGACTTTATGACTTCCTGGATTTCAGCCTTGCAGATCTTGCACATGCTCAGTGCTGCACAAGCAGTGTCAGATCAGGTTTCAGCACCTGTACTGTCCAAGTCACATGATTCTTCGAGACTGGGGAGTGCACAGACTCCTGGAAAGTTACACCCACTACATTCCCAGGAGTCTGTGCGGTGTAGGTTAGGAAGCATTAAGCACCTAGGTGCAGGAAGTGGGAAGATTAACTATTCTGCCTAGCAACAACACTTTGAAGGCATCTAAAAAAAAATTTGTAAAGGACTAATGACATTTTTTTTTTTAAAACTACTGATGTAATGTTATATTTATGGGTGGAACTCCACTTTAAAAACAACTCTGCCTTTACTTTTAAGCACTCAGGCCCAGGTCACACCTGTGCGGCACGTTTTTTTATTGAACCCTTAAAAGCATTTTAATAAAAAACAAAAAAAAAAAAAAAAAAAGGAGAGAAGAGCATTTTACCGGTTTCTACTCCCTCGGAGGCCATCTTTAATAAGGTGACCACAATTTCCCAGAGCTGCAGAATAGTTGTCTCCCCCTCCCTGCTGGTTGATTGACAGCTGCTCTGACCATTTAGCAGGCGAGACTGGGACTTACTACATCTGCCGCTTACAGAAAGTGGAACAATGGATTTCCTGTCAGTACCAAGAAGCAATGAAATTGGATTTTTGTATGCATCTGTTGCAAGAACATTTTGAAAAAAAAAAAAAAAAGGCAGAAAGAAAGGACTTACAGGAACAATCTTTTATGCAGCACTACCCTTGTCCTATACACAGTGGAACCTCGGACTGCGAGTAACGTGTCGCAATACAAGCACTGTATTTAAAAAAAAAAAAAAAATATATAAATCGTGACTCGGTTTGCGAGTATTTTCTTGCAAAACGAGCAGGATTCAGGCCAAAGCGGTGTGCAGTACCGCTTTTGGCCTGAGGTGTGGGGGGGGCGGAGCCGAGCGCCACCGTTCGGAAATGCACGGAAAGGCCCGAGGACAGCGCGGCTGACCTCAGCAAATCTCGGGCAGGAAGTCTTTCCGAGGTCAGCCAAAGTTGACTCACCGACAGTCACTTTAATGGGATGGCTGGTGATGCGGCAGTGACACAAAGTGAGGGACGTGGCGGCAATAGGGGAGTGGATGCCCGCTAACAGGCGCTGCCATGATGGATCTGAAATGACAGGTGCTCTTTGATTTGATGCTCTTTAAATGTAAGGACTTATTCTTGCTGGTAGTTTGAATCTTTAATATTTGCCAACAAAATGAAGGTTTGATATTTAGAATAATAAGCTGTCAGTTTAGTAAAACAGCGATATCAGAACCGATTCAATCATACAGTTTGTAGTGTACATAGATTTGCAAAACAATGGGATAAAGGAATATCCATGAACTTTGTTTTATCTCATGGTTACTGTGGAATTGTGCGAGTGCATCAATGCAGTGCATGTTATCTCAGCTTGGATTCATTGAATGAGTTTACCAAAAATGTAAATATTGCAGAATATACAGCCTTGTGCTACATAACTAAGCTCCATTTCATGCTGAATAAACTAAATTATTAATGTATCTTAAAATAGAAAACTATCTTTAGATTGATTTTTACTCCAAAAGCATTTTATTAAAACACATTTAATAAAAATCCTAAATTTTTATCCACCCCGAGGGGCACCTGCACCCGTTTTTATCTTTTAGTGCAACGGGCTGAGTAAGAAAACTTACAGGTCTCTCCTCCATTGCATTTCAGCTTCGTATTGACAGAAGAGGTCGTCTTCTAGACACTGGGACAGGTCAGGAACGCGCTGGAACACCCGGTGGTAGTAATAGATTTTTCTCTTTGCTCGCTGAGCTTCTACGAAGTCTGCAAAAGAATAAATACAGAACTTTGAAGATTTCTTAAAAAAAGTCAGGGAAAGATGGTGGCGGGGACCTCGGTCTGTTGGAGAACGAGTGTTTCTGCCTTTAGTGTTTGGGGCACCTACAGCAGTTTAACCACTTAAAGCGGAGGTTCACCTAAACGTGAACCTCCGCTTTCCGGAACCCTCCCCCCCTCCGGTGTCACATTTGACACCTTTCAGGTGGGGGAGGGGGTGCAGACACCTGTATAAAACAGGTATTTGCACCACTTCCGGGTATAGACTCCCGCGGGAGTCCGGCCCCTCCGCGTCACCCCCCCCCGTTGTGTTCTGGGAAACATTCGGCTCCCAGAACACAACGGGGACCAGTGGTTACTGCACAGCGCGACTCGCGCTTGCGCAGTAGGGAACCGGGCAGTTAAGCCGCAGCGCTTCACTTCCCGATTCCCTTACCGAGGATGGTGGCGGGGGAAGCCGAGCTACCGTTCGGCGGGCGACTTGGGACAGGTAAATGTTCATTTTTTTAACCACTTCCATACTGGGCACTTGCGCCCCTTCCTGCCCAAGCCAATTTTCAGCTTTCAGCACTGTCGCACTTTGAATGACAATTGCGCGGTCGTGCTACACTGTACCCAAACAATTTTTTTATCATTTTGTTCCCACAAATAGAGCTTTCTTTTGGTGGTATTTGATCACCTCTGCGGTTTTTATTTTTTGCGCTATAAACAAAAGAAGAGTGACAATTTAAAAAAAAAACACTAATTTTTACTTTTTTATTTAATAAATATCACAATTTAAAAAAAAAAAAACGTTTTTTTTCCTCAGTTTAGGCCGATATGTATTCTTCTACATATTTTTGGTAAAAAAAAAATCGCAATGATCATATATTGATTGGTTTGCGCAAAAGTTATAGCGTTTACAAAATAGCTGATAGATTTATGGCATTTTTATTTTATTAATTTTTTTACTAGTATTGGCGGCGATTTGCGATTTTTTTAATGTCACCGTGTCATTGCGGCGAACACATCGGACACTTTTGACACGTTTTTGGCGCCATTCACATTTATACAGCGATTAATGCGATAAATATGCACTAATTACTGTATAAATGTGACTGGCATTCAAGGGGTTAACACTAGGGGGTGAGGGAGGGGTTAATATGTATCCCTAAATTGTGTTCTAACTGTGGGGAAAGGGGGGTGACTGGGGGAGGTGACCGATCTGTGTCCCTATGTACAAGGGACACAGATCGGTCTCCTCTCTCCCCTGACAGGACGTGGAGCTCTGTGTTTACACACAGAGCTCCACGTCTTGTCCCTGTAGCCGCCGATTCCGAGTGCCTGGCGGACATCGCGACCGCCAGGCACGCGCATCGGCATCTCGGGGACGCGCCGGGCGCGCGCGGCCGCCGGCGCGCCCCCCAGTGGCCGCAAGAATACAGGACGCCAAATGACGTCCTGTTGAATTTTCAGAGTAACCGTGGAGCCGTCATTTGACGATGGCCCGGTACTCTAGTGGTTAAAGTCAGCAGCTGCTGTATTTGTAGCTGCTGGCTTTTTAAAAAAAAAATAAAAAATTTCAGGTGAACCTCTGCTTTAAGCCCCGGACCATTTTGCAGCTAAAGGACCAGGCCTCTTTTTGCGATTCGGCACTGTGTCCTGCCCAGGTGAAATTTCAGCTTCCGGCACTGCGTCGCTTTAACTGACAATTACGCTGTCGTGCGACGTGGCTCCCAAACAAGATTTACGTCCTTTTTTTTCCCCACAAATAGAGCTTTCTTTTGGTGGTATTTGATCACCTATGCGGTTTTTATTTTTTGCGCGATAAACAAAAATAGAGCGACAATTTTGAAATTATATATATTTTTTTTACTTTTTCATATATATATTTTTTTTTTTACTTATATATATATATATATTTTTATACACACACACACACACACACACACACACACACACACACACACACATTTTTTTCCCCTCAGATTAGGCCGATACGTATTCTTCTACATATTTTTGGTAAAAAAAAAAATCCCAATAAGCGTTTATGGATTGTTTGTGCGAAAGTTATAGCGTTTACAAAATAGGGGATAGTTTTATGGCATTATTTTTTTTACTAGTAATGGCGGCGATCAGCAAATTTTTTTCGTGACTGCGACATTATGGCGGAATACATCGGACACTTTTGACACTATTTTGGGACCATTGGCATTTTTTACCGCTATAAAAAATGCACCGATTACTCTGAAAATGACACTGGCAGTGAAGGGGTTAACCTGTAGGGGGCGCTAAAGGGGTCAAGTGTTCCCTAATGTGCGATTCTTACTGTAGGGGGGCGTGGCCTGGCGTGTGGATATCACTGATCGTCGTTCCCTATGACAGGGAACAGACGATCAGCGACAGGCTCACTAGGAAGCACGGGGAAAGGTTTGTTTACACTCACCTCTCCCTGTTCCTCAGCTCTGTGACCCGATCGCGGGACACCGGCGGCGATCTGGTACCGTGGGCACGGTCATGAAGCACAGGACCGGGTCGCGAGCGCACTGCCGGCGGCGAGCTCACGACCCACGGCTGGGCTTCTTAAAGGGGACGTACCTATACGTCTATATGCCCAGCCGTGCTGCATCCCGGGACTGGGTCTGTAAACATTCACAGCCCCCTGCCTCCTAGCAACAGACTTTTTTGAAAGAACACTTCCCCGACATCCCTTTAGACCAGTGGTCTCCAAACTTCAACCCAGGGGCTGGAATGCGGCCCTTTGCTTGCCTTTATATGGCCCTTGGGGCACTATTCCTGCCACTAACAATGGGTCACTCTTCCTCTCACTGTTTCTGCCACCAATACCAAAGATTGGGTACAGTCCAGCCACACAAAAAAAAAAAACACACACAAAGGATTGGACCTGGGACCAAAATAACCAGCCAGGATTTGGGGTGGCACGACAACCACAGGCCAGGACGTTGGACACTACAACAGCCACATGCCATGACAGCTATGGGCCAGAACCCTGGGTCCCACAATAGTCACGGGCTGGGACGCCAAGGCAATGACTAGCTAGGACCCAGGGTGCCCCAACTGTCATGGCCCCAGAACGGCACAATAGCAGTGACCAAAACAGCTGCATACTTTCATTGGGTCTGTTGAGATTTACAGCACCCTGCCTTGGATCATCTTTCAAGAGCTTTTTAAAGAACACATCCCAGAATCCCTTTAGAAGAGCATGCTCATAATGCATGGGGAAAACAAAACGATTGGACCTGGGGTGCCATGGAACAAGATCTGGGCCACCAAAAACGACCAGCCAGGGTTTTGGGGTGGCACTACCGACACAGGCCAGGACCTCGTACACAACAGCCACGATAGCTATGGGCCATAACCCTGGTTCCTACGACAATCATGGGGCTGGGACGCCAAGACAATGACTAGCTAGGACCCAGGGGGCCACAACTGTCACAGCTTCGGACCCGGGAACGCCACAGTAGTGCTGGCCCAGGGTGCAAAAAAAAAAAAAAAACAGCCGCATACTTTGGGTCTGTAAACATTCATAGCACCCTGCCTTGGATCTTCTGTCAAGAGCATTCATTTAAAAAGAACACGTCCTGGAATCCTTTTAGACGAGCATGGAAACGATTGGACCTGGGGCACCAAAACAACAACAGACAGTATTTGGGGTGGCACAACAGCGACAGGCAAGGACACCTAAGCAATGACCAACCAGGGTGCCACAACACCCACGGCACAGGATCCAGGGCATCTTGACAAAACGCTACATGGCGGAACCCGGCGCGCTACGGGCCACGATACCGAAACAATGACTAACCAGGACCCCACGACTGCTGCCACCTGGGACCCCGTAACTTCCTCGGCCTGGGGGGCCACGACACCTATGACCTAGAACCCCAAAACATTGACCAGGAGGAGCCACAACACCTGGGGGTGCCATAGCAGTGATGCTGGGACTTGTAGTCCCCGGGTAAGGTCCTGTGACCGGACATTGCACGCTGGGCCTTGTAGTTCTCCCCCTCCCCCCAGCACACACACACAAGTCTCCTCACCGTGGAAGCTGGTGACCGGCCAGTCCACCGCGTACGTGTAGAAGTTCTTGACGTAGAGACTGAAGTCAGGGAGGCCGGACTTGTTCTCCCGGA
Organism: Rana temporaria; assembly: GCF_905171775.1. Classification (NCBI taxonomy): domain Eukaryota; kingdom Metazoa; phylum Chordata; class Amphibia; order Anura; family Ranidae; genus Rana; species Rana temporaria. Next base: position 24,778,647 of record NC_053494.1, on the reverse strand, counting down.
CGGGAGTCCTGCTGGGAGGCTCCGGGTACACATCTTTATCCACAGGCATCGCTCAGGTCACCCCGACCTCCTGTCACCCTCAAGTATGGCGGACACCGGAGGACCCGTCAGAGGCTGCCCCTCACACTGCCGGGTCACAGAAACCAACACTGATTTCTTCACTTCTACCTCACCCGAATTATTATTATTACCCCCCCTCCCCCAATTCCGCCCTCTGACCCCCTCTTCTGTACAAAACGTTGTCACTTTTACACCAATCAGGCGCAGGAGGCAACTCTTTCAGACCAATGAGCGGCAGTTCTCACGCAGCGGGCTGCTCTGTTTATGATATATATTGTCGTATACGGGTATTCCTGCCTTCCCCGCATTCATATAACATTGCCACACAAGGACACAGGCGCCAAGGGCAGCTATTTTAGTCACATGTGCTAAGGAAGGGGGCCTTGCGTTTCAGGCCTCGTTTTCAGATCAGAGAGAGCTGTCTTGATTTCCTGTTTCGTCAGATTAGGCGACCCGTCAGAATGTGTAAAGAATCAGGGAAAATATTGCATTATGGCCACTAGATGGAGCTGATGGTCACAGTAAACAAATTCTTATTTACTAGGATCGTCAGCTCCATCTAGTGGCCATATTGTGATATTTCCCTATTCAATCTAATGACTGATAAACACTATTGGACTTGGAGAGAAAATAGTCTAATAACATTTGATTTTGTCCGACGAATGTCCAAGTGCGGCTTCACAGGATGAATAGCTCTGCAATGTTTTTTAACAAATACATACATATATATAGGGCTTAACTTTGAGGCGGCGTAGCGTATCACATATACGCTACGCCGCCGTAAGCCAGAGAGGCAAGTGCTGTATTCACAAAGCACTTGCCTCCTAAGTTACGGCGGCGTAGCGTAAATGGGCCGGCGTAAGCGCGCCTAATTCAAATGATGAACAGGGTGGCGTGTTTTATGTTAATGACTAGTGACCCAACGTGACTGACGTTTTTAACGAACGACGCATGTGCCGTCCGTGGACATATCCCAGTGTGTATTGCTCCAAAGTACGCCGCAAGGACGTATTGGTTTCGACATGAACGTAAATTACGTCCAGCCCCATTCACGGACGACTTACGCAAACAACGTAAAAATTTCAAAATTCGACGCGGGAACGACGTCCATACTTAAAGTGGAGGTTCACCCTCAAAAAAAATTCTGACATCACACGGAGTCGAGCCATCCTACCGACAGAATGCCGCTGTTTTTTTTTTTATCTCAGCACATACCTCGTTATGTCCGATTTTCACCTCACGCAATCCCGCGGGAGTTGGCGTTCCCAAGCACTGCCTGTGATTGATAGGCTTACGAACGGCGCATACTGCGCGTCACAGGTTGCCGAAAAAACCCGAACGTCGGTGCGGCTCTATACGGCGCCTGCGCACCGACGTTTGGGTTCTGTCAGCAACCTGTGACGCGCAGTATGCGCCGTTCGGAAGCCTGTCAATCACAGGCAGTGCTTGGGAACGCCCACTCCCGCGGGATTGCCGTGAGATGAAAATCGTGATAACGAGGTATGTGCTGAGAAAAAAAAAAAACACCGGCATTCTGTCGGTAGGATGGCTCGACTGCATGTGATGTCAGAATTTTTTTTAAAGGGTGAACTTCCACTTTAGCATTGGCTAGGCCAGCTATTTGTTCGACTAACTTTACGCCGGCAAAAGCCTTACGTAAACGACGTAAAAAAATGCGCCGGGCGCACGTATGTTTCTGAATCGGCGTATCTAGCTCATTTGCATATTCTACGCCGAAATCAACGGAAGCGCCACTTAGCGGGTCAGCGTAAATATTGCACCCTAAGATACGACGGCGTAGGAGACTTACGCCGCTCGTGTCTTAGCCTAATTTAAGCGTATCTGGTTTACAGAATACGCTTAAATTTACGACGGCGTAGATTCAGAGTTACGACGGCGTATCTACTGATACGCCGGCGTAAACATCTCTGAATCTGGCTAATAGTGTATTTTTTTGGACAGGTCCTCAGACTCAGGAAGAGAGATATTTGAGGAGTAATGAGGGATGTGGTTATAATAATAATAATAAAAAAAATTGAGTAGATTTACAAAAACTGGTTCAGCTGTGCATGGCAGCTAATCGACTTCTAACTTCAGCTTGTTCAATAAAGCTTTGACAAAAAATAAAATAAAAACATGTAATGATGTATTAATGAATATAGATAGCATGGATGTGAGTTAAAGACCTTCGATTATTAGCTCCTTGGGGGCAGGGACTGATGTGAACATACAATATACAGTATATATGTAAAGCGCTGTGTAAATTGACAGCACTATAAAAATTCCCTGTAATAAATAAATAAAATATAGAGCTGCATTCATCTTGCATCTTCTATTAGATCTTTAGTTCCATCTAGTGGCCATGTTGCGGTATTTTCACAAAATACTTCAATCCAGAAAATACCACATTATAGCCACTAGATGTGGCTGATGATGATCGGAAATATGTATATTATACACATAAAGGGGTGTATCCCTTGATAACATGCGTGTGCACGAAACGCGTCCGGGGCCTACATCACGCCTCCCGCGTTCACGTGCTTGGAGCAGAGCCCGCCATTGTAATTGGATGGACTTCTCACATATTATGGAAATTTTTTTTTTACAGTTGTATAGAACAGACCTTACTATTAATTGGACTTTTCATTAACTTATTGCTTTGGATATATACTTTTTTTTTACTCCTGCACATTTTTTATTTATATATTATAAACAATTCAGTGATTACTCAGGAGGGCAGAGATTATTTTATAAATAGACCCCCAGGTGTGCTTTGTGTATTTATTCCAGATCTGTGCAGTAGTCCAGTAATAAAGAAGACCGCTCAATGCTGCTCTCTCTCCTTGTGCAGGGTGACTAGTCTTGTCTCCGCCCTCTCCTGTATTTTTCTGCAGGCAGCCTGTAGTGGGTGGAGCCTGCTAAGTTCCGCCCACAGCCTTCTGGGCCCCTCCCACAGCTCTGCTCTCTCTCCTTGTGCAGGGTGACTAATCTTGTCTCCGCCCTCTCCTGTATTTTTCTGCAGGCAGCCTGTAGTAGGTGGAGCCTGCTAAGTTCCGTCCACAGCTCTGCTCTCTCTCTTCTTGTGCAGGGTGAATGGTCTTGTCTCCGCCTCCTCCTGTAGTTTTCTGCATCAGCCTGCTAAGTCCCGCCCGCTAAGTTCCGCCAACAGCTCTGCTCTCTCTCCTTGTGCAGGGTCACTGGTCTTGTCTCCGCCCTCTCCTGTATTTTTCTGCATCAGCCTGTAGTAGGTGGAGCCTGCTAAGTCCCTCCCGCTAAGTTCCGCCCACAGCTCTGCTCTCTCTCCTTGTGTGGGGTGACTGGTCTTGTCTCCGCCCTCTCCTGTATTTTTTTGCAGGCAGCCTGTAGTAGGTGGAGCCTGCTAAGTCCCTCCCGCTAAGTTCCGCCCACAGCTCTGCTCTCTCTCCTTGTGTGGGGTGACTAGTCTTGTCTCCGCCCTCTCCTGTATTTTTCTGCAGGCAGCCTGTAGTAGGTGGAGCCTGCTAAGTTCCTCCCACAGCCTGCTGGGCCCCTCCCACAGCTCTGCTCTCTCTACTTGTGCAGGGTGACTGGTCTTGTCTCCGCCCCTCTCCTGTAGCTTTCTGCAGGCAGCCTGTAGTAGGTGGAGCCTGCTAAGTTCCGCCCACAGCTCTGCTCTCTCTCCTTGTGCAGGGTGAATGGTCTTGTCTCCGCCTCCTCCTGTAGTTTTCTGCATCAGCCTGTAGTAGGTGGAGCCTGCTAAGTCCCGCCCGCTAAGTTCCGCCCACAGCTCTGCTCTCTCTCCTTGTGCAGGGTGACGAATCTTGTCTCCGCCCTTTCCTGTAGTTTTCTGCAGGCAGCCTGTAGTAGGTGGAGCCTGCTAAGTCCCGCCCACAGCTCTGCTCTCTCTCCTTGTGCAGGGTGACTGGTCTTGTCTCCGCCCCCCTCCTGTAGTTTTCTGCAGGCAGCCTGTAGTAGGTGGAGCCTGCTAAGTTCCGCCCACAGCCAGCTGGGCCCCTCCCACAGCTCTCCTCTCCGCACAAGATATGTAGAGCCCAATGATGATGTCACTGCTACTTTTACAAGGTAATATCTGGGTTTGCAAAGGCATTTGGTGATTACAATGTAGATTTTTTTATCCTTTGTGGTTAATGAGTAATATTTATATATCAATGTAAGATTTTGTGGCTGGGGTTCAGCTGTAGTCCCTCCTGCACTGGGATTCGCCGTCAGCTTCTGCTGTTTATTATGCAGTTATTTTAATGTCAGCAGCTGTTGCCGCTTCATATGGCTGCACTATTTCTGGCCGTGTCGTCATTGGATACAACTCGTGAATCGGCGAAGGCTTTCCTGTTCATTGGGGGGGGGGGGGGGCTGCCTGTTTCATCAAAGTGTCCAAAAGAAGTACTGTCAGAATTACCCACAGCGACCAATCAGATCCCAGCTATCACTGCTGCAGATGGGAAAACAGGGAGACAATCAAAAATGCATGTGCATTGGAAGCTGCAGCATTTCAGACAGAGCCCACCTGATTTCCTGGGTGGGAGAACATCCAGCATCATACAGCTCTTTCCAATGTTATATTCATGAATACAAATATATATTGGAAGATACTGCGCAGGTCTAATATGTGAAATAGTGATGACACTATAAAAATAATGTGAAAAATAATAAAAATGAAAATAATAAAAATAATAAATAAAAAATAAAAAAAGGCTGCTGCAGCTTATATGTCAGATACACACAAGAATACAATTTTAAAAGGAAAAGCTGCGCTGCAAATTAAATCAACATAAATATTCAATTATGTTATGGGCACACAAAACCCCAGTGCATTAAAACTAAAAAAGAGGTTGTGCAAAAGTCCATATAGGATGTATCACAGAAGATTGCAGGAAGTGACAGAAAGTTCTCCGAATGGGTGAGGCTAAATATCCAGGCAAAATCTTGTGCCTCAGATGACAAATCCTCCACCACTTATGTACCAACTGCTTACCAGAGCAAGAAATAAATCAGGCATGTATACACATAGGTCAATAAGGGTCCTGGGTAAACTGCCACTCTCTCTCCTGTTTCACCAATCTTCTATGTCAGACCAACTTTCTCCATAGATGTAACCCAGAGGAGAAAAACACTGACATGGTGTGATATCGTTTAAAAATGTTTAATGTAAAAAGGTAATACACTCACATGTATGTCGGTTAAAAAGTGCAATCAATAGTATTAGCCGGCCGGCTCTGCTGTCTGCTCGTCCTTCCGGGTAGACAGCGTGGATCGTGGTGACGTCAGCACGTCGCTCCTCCCTACGCCGTTTCGTCACACAGATGACTTCTTCCAGGGGTACAAAGCTGCATTCATTTATTATTTTTATTTTTTTTACAAAGGTATGTGTACTGATCACATTTCCTGACATATATTTGGGCATTATTTTAAGGGGTGTTTTAAAAAAAAAAATGTACATAGTAATTTGCTCAGTGAAAGTGCATGTACATCTGTTCTGTGCAAAATGAGCGCAAAATAAAGCTTTTTCCTGTGCTGTTCAATTTTTTTTTCATTCATTTAAATGGACAATTCTGCATTTGGCCACTAGATGGTGATAAATATCCACATGAAAACTTCTATAAGGCATAGTGCCATCTAGTGTCCAGATGTGGTATTCTCAATTTAAAATGAAGAATGAAAAACATTTTAAAAAAGCACATTAAAGGGATTGTAAAGGAAAACATTTTTTTTTCATAATAAGCATCATTTACCTGCAGACATTCCTCTTTTCACTTCCTCATTGTTCGTTTTTGCTCAGAAGTTGCTTTATTTCTTCTCTGTTCTGTTCACTTCCTGCTTGTCTGATTTTACTGACCACCGTGATGGGAGGCTTTACTGCGGTGGTCAGTGACGTGCTCGCCCCCTCCTGGGAACTCCATCTGTGCGGCAGGACGCTCTCTACGTGTTAGAGACTTCAAGGAGGTGTGAATTACTGGGCGTGCCGCAATTCATACTGGGAAATGTAGTTCTTACATGAACGAGCACCGCAAACCAGGAAGTGAATGAGAGAACAGAAACTAGAATGCCGGAGGTGATATAGATGAAGGAATTTAATAGGTATTTACTCGTTTTTTAACAGAATCATTACACTATTCTGTCTGTCTACCTTGCAGACATTAATTTTAGGCACATTTTTTTTCCTTTACAACTCCTTTAAATAGCTAATAACTAAGGATGAGCTTCGAGTTCGAGTCGAACATTGCCTGTTTGCCAAACAGCGAACAATTAGGGGTGTTTGCGGCAAATTCGCGGCCTATATAGAGCGTTGTATGACCATTTCATTTGTCATCCATTTTTGGTAAGTGGCTGGTGTTTGGTTGCCCGTAATGGTCTAATCAGATTTCAATCTCACACAGCCACACACTGCTTTTTGATACTTTATGGCAGCTGTCGACAATATCCGGGCGCCAGGTCGCAAATTGTGACCTGGCGCCCGCACCCGCCGGTAATTGAGGCCGCGGCGATCGCACGGTGGGGGCGCACTAAGGCACAGGATCCTGTGTCTCCATGTGCCCCCGCCGGTAATTTAGGCCGCGGCTTTGCATCCTTGTGAAGGCCCAAGGTTGCTTCTGTGACCTGGCGATATCTGATGGTGGACGTTGGCTTCACAAAAAAGACTGCTTGTGTTGGATGACACTTTGGGTGTGCAATGCATTTACAGAATAGCTGTTAGGATGCTTGGATTGCATTATATAGTATTGGCTCACAGACTTCAGTAGTTTACAGCACTAAAATACAGCAAACATTTTTTTTGCATGACTAATGTTTTTAAACAAACAGTTTAAAAAATAGTTTTTAGATAAAGAAAATAGGTGACGTTTAAAAAATTCTACAGGTTGCATGTTTTGAGTTACAGAGGAGATCTAGGGCTAGAATTATTGCTCTCGCTCTAACGATCGCGGCGATACCTCACATGTGTGGTTTGAACACCGTTTACATATGGGGGTGCTACTCAGGTATGCGTTCACTTCTGCGCGCGAGCATGGCAAATTTCTTTCCATATGAACTTTTAGGGATTCATTTTATGCACCTGATTTGCACTTCAATTGAATAGAGATTTTAATTTTATGGTGTATGGGCGATCATACTTCTTGCATAGTTTTGCACTACATCAAACTTTATTATTCATATCCTATATTTGCACTTTAGTGAGAATTGATTGCGTAATTGAGTGTGTTCTAATCACATTTCCTGACATATAATTGGGCAACTAAAGGTGGCAATAATTTAAGGGGGTGTATTTATATAAAAATTTACATAGCGATTCGACCAGTGAAAGTGAATGTAAATTTGTTAAAAAAAAAAAAAAAATCATAATTTGTTTCATATTTTTAAATGGACAATTCTGCATTTGGCCACTAGATGGTGCTAAATATCATATAAAAACGCCTATAAGACATAGCGCCATCTAGTGTCCAGATGTGGTATTTTCCATTTTAAATGAATGAAAATCATTCAAATTAGCACAGGAAATAGCTAATAACATTCATTCTTAGAATTTCTTGCACAGAATGAATGTACACGCACTTTCACTGGGCAAATTGCTATGCATTTTTTATTTAAATAAATACTACCCATACGTGTATACAAACTGCAATCATTAAAATATATAAACTAGTCAGCAAGTAAAAATATCAAAGTCACATCAGACTTGACATTTAGCCATACGTACGTCTTATAATATGCACTTACTGAAAATAAATTATAGCTTCCCTTTTAAACCTGCAGCACTGGGACACAGGAATCATTGAGAAGACAGACGATTCCTCCATTGAACCAGGTGATAAGATGACAACTGATCCTGTACAATGGATGCTTCTGTGTGAACGGTGCCACCTTTTCTGGGTTACCATCCCCTAGAGTGTAAATCAAATCTGGCAGCTGACCCCCCCCCCTAGTCATAGGACGGTCTGATTAATATCACACCTTCCCAGCACCCCCTCCATGCTCCGACATGGATATAGAAGCATAGGAGGGCTAAATTTGTGCCTCCAAATTCTTAAGTATCAGGTTTGGATCAGCTCTTGGCACTACCCTCTTTCCTGCAGTGGCCAGCTCCGGGACAAGTCCTATGGTCTGTATATTTGCCTCTGGATATTCATTATAATCTGAAGCATAGAACATAGAGTGGGGATAAGTGGGTCCAAGGCTGCCTCTTGTAGCTGTATATTTGTGCCAGGTGAAGTCTTTTGCTTTATATAAGTGGTTGATTTAGTCTGTGCTCAAAGGGGTTTACCTTCTGTGCCCACCGCTGACAACTGTCTGCGATTTCCCAGAGCAAACTCAGGTGAAGTTCTTTTAATACCGACTAAAAGTTCAATAGAATTCCTAATTTCTTGCATGTGAAATTCATTTTTTACATTCTTACATATTTAGTCCTGTTGAAAAAAAATAACGCTTGCCCATCCAATTCTCCTTTTTGATTATGTGGGTTTTTATTTTATATTAAAAACGGCAAACAAATGTATTACAGTGGAACCTTGGATTACAAGCATAATCGGTTCCAGGAGAATGCTTGTAATCCAAAGCACTCGCATACCAAAGTAAGTTTCTCCATAGAAGTCAATGGAAACGAAAATAATTTGTTCCACATTGACTTCTATGACATGCAATATCGCATATGGCCAGAGGCGGGGGGGCGCCAAAGAGACTTGGAAATACTTGGAGATCATTCGGCTGCAGTCGGGAACAGAGTATTTCCGAGTATTTCCCAACTGCTTCGATGGGCTCCTGCGCCCCCGCACCTCTGGCCAAATGCGGTACTGCACACCACAGAGGCTTGAATCCTGCTTTTTTTGCGAGACAACACTCACGAATGGAGTCAGAATAATAAAAAAGAACTAGACAATGCATTTCCTGAGGAAAATGCGAGTGGGAATGCTGAATAGCTGAATTGCTGAGCCCGCGCCAAAGCCATTCACCATAACCACTACAGTATCTTTAGGACACACAGCTCCTTTCTCTATCTGCAAAGTAGAGAGTATCCTGACTTCCTGGTCGCCCCTCCCCCCTCAGGAGGTTTCCCCTCCCCCCCAGGTCAGTGAGGAGGAATATTGCACTGAGGTAGAAAGCTATTTATGGAAAGAAATAACATTACAAACGCTTTTAATTCACAGACCAAATACATGAATTAAGCCTTCAAACAGAGCTTAATAAATCCAGAACCGTACATGCGATCGATACAGCGACTTCACCGTTTGAAACACAAGGCTTTTGTGAACAAATCGGTATAAAATTTATGTTGATAAACTTAAAAATGTGGACATGTCAGCGATTTAAAAAAGAGTGTCTTTGTGCGTTTTGCTGGGAAATTTTTTAGACGTTTTAACATGAGAGTCAATAGGAGGGATTTTGTCGCTCTTTTCCTTTAGAAGCTCCACGAACTAAAAATGCGTATCACAAAACCAATCACATTGCCTGAAACCAGACAAAAATACCTACGTTTTGATATATAAATTGTGTATGACAAGTAGATCTTGTGGGCGTGAGAGCAATTTGTTTCCCCTTTTTTTAAAGATAATTTTCTTTGTCAATGATCTGTGCTGTAATGGTCACATGACACACTCTAAATCACCTTCCATAGGAATACATTATAACCGATTACATTTTCTGAAAATATCACTAAACGTAAATTGCGTTTTCACAAAAACCGTAAAAGATATCAATCTGAAAAGTAATAGCCGGATAGCTGAATATTTTGTGACCGCTTTAAAGTTTGTTTGGTGTCTGTAAGTGAAAGTATGAAGGAGCTGAAACTTTTGGCAGCGGGTGTGATTTGAAGCGGGAAAAAGGATGTTCTCATTGACTTCAATGTTAAAAAAAAGTGTCTAAAAGCTTAATATTTTAAAAAGTATAAATAGTACAAAGAAACTTGAAGAAGTCCCATCGTTAGCTGAACAAGACGAACATTTTAATAGTTGAATGGTCTCAATAGCTGAAAGTATGCAGAAGTTACGCAGAGCCAAAAAACGTACGGAATAAGAATAATAAAAAACGAATATCAATACTGGGAATGCTAATTAAAGCATTCCCACTAAATATTGGTCGTATTGCGAAACGCTCGTTAACTGCGTTACTCGCAATCCGAGGTTCCACTAATATGTATGCCAGGTAAGGAAATTAATTTAGTAGGAATGGTTCTTTGCTGTGATTGGCTAAAAATAAAAGGGTTACTGCTGGTTCGCACCCCCATAATTTATTTAAAGATGATTTGTGGCTAGACATAAAAAGATAAAAATAATACAGCAAAAAAAAACACACAGGAGGGCGCAACCACCTCGTGCATTACTATAAATAATTTTTATTTTTTCCATATCGACAAATGGATACTCACATGCAAGTAAAAACATTAAAAAACAAAACAGATCTGCTCAACGTGGTTTGTCCTAGGAACAAATGGTTGGACAGCTGACACGTTTCGGGGGTCATGCCCCCTTTCTCAAAGCTCTGAGGAAGGGGGCATGACCCCTGAAACACATCGGCTATACAACAATTTATTTGTAGGACGAGCCGCTTGATGGGCATTTTGGAAAGAAGTTTGATGGAAGAATATACCTGGGTTTAGCGCTACAGTGCTTTTAGATGTTTGTCATGAAAATAATGCAGTTCTGTAATCATTTCGGGCCGGTTCCCACGGGAATGTGTGCGTTTTTAGACACGTGTTGCAGCATGGTCAGGTTTTGACACCCAAGCACTACTTTTGCATATTATTCCATACCAAACAGCATGGTACAGATGAGTCTGGGGTAGAGCTAGTGATTTTGTGTACAGTGTGGGAGGTGCTTTTACTAGGGGAAGGCATTGACATATGTTTGTGCTTTGCAGGAACACAGGATCCACGCCTTCCCTACTGACAGAATGGCGATCTGCCTTGTTTACATAGGCAGATCACCGTTCTGCCTGTGTACTGAACAATTGGCGGCTGACGGCTGACATCAAGTCCACGCAGGGCCGGTGCTACCACTAGGCAAACTAGGCAGCTGCCTATAGCGCACTGCTGCCTAGGGCGCCTGGACACTGGTATTCCTACTCCCTTCTCTCTGCAGCAAGCAACTAAGTCTCAACATCAGCAGGCAGCCGCTGCTCTGTTCGGACATAGTGTCAGAGGCACAACGGCGGCGGAGGACTGTGTCTGTGTCTCGACTTCTGAATGAATGGAAGCAAGCAAACATTCATTGATGGGCGCTGGTAAGGGCTGCATTTGATGGGCGCTGGTGAGCCTGCATTTGATGGGCGCTGGTAAGGCTGCATTTGATGGGCACTTCATCAAAAAGGGTATACATGGGCAGGGCAAAAAAGGGGGTGGAGTCAGGGGTAAAGCCAAGGGGGGGTGGCAAAATGAGGTTTCACCTAGGGTGTCAAAAATCCTTGCACCAGCCCTGAGTCCATGGTACCCGTTGCTGGGGGTACACAGTAGGAGCATGCCCGCCCGAGGCACTCATGCATGTGCTCTACCTGAAAGAGCCAGAGACTGATATGGGGCGGACCTGAAGAGGTTAAATGCAAGCAGTGTAAGTAGCTGAATCTGGCCTGTACAGCAGAGCTCAGACTAGGAGAGGAATAAGCAGTCAAGGTGCCATGCCATGTTCACTTTGTAGCAGAGCAGCAGCTTGGCACGAGACCCGGAAAAACAGAGCAGGGATCATTATAGTAGCAGTGGCTATTACAGTGGTTGGCTATTTTCACAGGGATCGGTCAGTTATGGAATATTCATACTTACTACAATTCAGCTTTAATGAAGGGATTCTTTAGCATAATCTAAAATTTTAGTTTTGGTTTTAGATTTATTTTGGATTGAATTTTGGATTTTCTTTGATTCTTGGATAAGATTTTTTTTGGCTTGAATGATTGGTGTGAAACAGGGATCTTCAAACTACGGCCCTCCAGCTGTTGCGGAACTACAAGTCCCATTGTAAAAGGCATTGTAAAACTCTGACATTCACAGACGTGACTAGGCATGATGGGAATTGTAGTTCCTGAACAACTGGGGGGCCGTAGTTTGAGGACCCCTGGTGTGAAAAGTCGGAGGAAACATTATAAGAAGACTCCATATATCTTAAAAGGAAGCACTTGGTTGGTATGAGGGTCCCAGTGTTTACATGCTCCTTGGCGGGTCATGTGCCCGCAGTATACATATCAGATGGTATTTCTGCAGGGCGGTGACTTCAAGGAAGCAGGTGGTTCAGATTACACATTCACTAGTACTGTGTGCGGAACTCGGAGTCATTACTAGAAAGCCGGGAGAACACGGAGAACTTTATGTAAAAGTTGTCCAGCAGCCATCTGTTGCCCACAACATCAATCAAAGCCTGCAGCAGGGGTGTCTTAATGCCTGGGCACACTTGGGCACTGCCCAGGGGCCCCAGGTGCATGGGGGCCCCATGATAGTCTTGCATTACATCATATTCGCCAACTGTCTTATATCTGCTAGGATAGTCATGCATTTAACTAAGTTTTCCCAGGATGATGGCCTTGTCCTGAGTGGCATCCCAGAACTTGTACTTTGCCCTCCTGATGCCCTTCTGCCTGCCCCTGTGCTCTTTGTGTTGATTTAGTCTTTGAATTATGGCATGTTTTCTTATTGTTTAAAATCTATTTTATTGAAAGTACTAATATATATATGTTTAATTCTATCAATTATTTATCTTTTAATTTTTGAGTAGGTGTGTAAATTTGGGGCAGGCTGGCAGGGGCCCCAGTGCATTACTTTGCCCATGGGCCCAGGATGCTATTAAGACGGCCCTGGCCTGCAGAGGAACCCCAATCAGAGGAACCCTTTATTTCCCCCTATCATTGCGCAACAAACAAAAAAAAACCCCATCAATTGCAGCCTCACTGTGCCCATCAATTGTTGCCACTGTGCCATCAAATGCAGCCACTGTGCCATCAATTGTCACCACTGTGCCATCAAACGCAGCCACTGTGCCATCGCACGCAGCCACTGTGCCATCAAACGCAGCCACTGTGCCATCAAACGCAGCCACTGTGCCATCACACGCAGCCACTGTGCCATCACACGCAGCCACTGTGCCATCACACGCAGCCACTGTGCCATTAATTGTTGCCACTGTGCCAATCAAACACAGCCACTGTGCCATCAAACGCAGCCACTGTGCCATTAATTGTCGCCACTGTGCCATCAAACACAGCTCCTGTGCCATTAAACGCAGCCATTGTGCCATCAATTGTCGCCACTGTGCCCATCAATTGCCGCCAGTTTGTCCCATAAAATGCCGCCAGATTGCCCCAAAATACCGCCAGATTGCCCCCCTGCCCGACACTTACTTTTCACGGGTCAGTCATCCTCCTCCACAATCCCTCAATGTCTTCTCCTGCCCTCGATGTCGCTTCAGCCAATCAGGTGACCGGTAACCAGACCCGGTGAACCTGATTGGCTGAGACGCGTGTCAGTGTTAACCAGGAAACGCACATCCTGTGCACCCTCTGGTTAACCATTTGGAAGCCGATTAGAGCCCACAGGCTGTAATCGGGAAGCCTATCAGAGCCACTGGCTTTGATAGACACTTCCAAAACACACCCACCGCTGTTATTCAGATGGCCGGCGCTCAACAGGGGGGTGGCCTCCTGAATATTGGGTGGCAGCGGCGACAATGCATAGATTCGTGCAATGCATGAATCTATGTATTGTTGAGTGATGGTGCAGGAGAGAGGGGGCTAGGCGCTCCTGCGCCCACTATGGACGCACCACCACTGTTTAGAATCAGGGTTCATACTAGACATGTGTAGTTCGTTTTAGTACCAATGATGGAGCACTTTTCCTCCTCCTACTGACCACCAACACTAAGGCTGTGTTTATTTTCACTGAAGCTCGGCCACCGGGGGATTTTCTATCTCCAATAGCCAGAATCCGGCCCCCCTAAAGTCTGAAGGACAGTAAACTGGCCTTTTGCTTGAAAAGTTTGGAAACCCCCTGCTATAGTGTATACTAAACCAAAAAAAGATTTACTGCGTGCCGCTAAAGTGACCAGGTTTGGCTTGAAGAAAAAGTGACACCTCTAAGCCACAGCCCGCCCCTGCCCCTTTTCTTTCCTTATTGGCTGACTGACTTTAACAGCAGCGGGAGCCAATGGCACCGGACTGCTGTCTCAGCCAATGAGGACGGAAGTCCCGGGCATCGCTGGATCTAGATCAGGGGTCTCAAATTGGTGTCCCTTCAGCTGTTGTGGAACTACAAGTCCCATCATGCCTCTGCCTGTGGGAGTCATGCTTGTAACTGTCAGCCTTGCAATGCCTCAACAGCTGGAGGATCACCAGTTTGAGACCCCTGATCTAGATGGGCCTCAGGTAAGTTTTAGAGGGAGTTGAGGGGGCTGCTGCACACAGAAGGGGTTTTATCTTAAAGCGGAGTTCCAGCCCTTTTTTAAGTTTATTAAAAGTCAGCAGCTACAAAAAGTGTAGCTGCTGGCTTTTAATAAACAGACACTTAGCTGCTCCACGGTTCCAGCGGCGCGCCGGCCGGGGGTCCGCTCCTCGCCCCCCCTCTTCATTCCTAGTGTGGGCACCCGGCAGTGACAGCTTCCGGCTTCATGGCCGGGCACCCACTGCGCATGCGCGAGCGGCACTGCGCATGCGCGAGCAGCGCGGCACCGTTCGATTGGACAGGTGCTCGCCTACAGGGAGGGACTGCAAGTAGGCGATTAAGCTATTCGCCTTACCATCCCCTCGGTGGAAGGAGGAAGTGGGACAGGAAGTCCCACTCCTCCTGACCCCCCCACTGCCCCCCCAAAAAAATTACATGTCAAATGTGGCATGTAAGGGGGGAAGGAGTGGGTTAAGCGGAAGTTCCATTTTTAGATGGAACTCCGCTTTAATGCATAGAATGCATTACGATAAAAAAAACTTCTGACTTTCCAACCACTTTAACTGACTCACCAGAAACAATGGCTGGTCAGGTTATAAACCAGCTAATATGTAAAATGCTGATCTCCTCAATTAATGGCTCCACACAACACGATTCCTCATAGAAAACTCTTGTGCATATTACGATCATGCATGAAAATAGGATAAAAGAAAGGAGGCTTCCATAGTGTAAGTCTAAAAAGTCGGCTTTATTTTAAAACCAATCCAAAAAAACTCACATTTTCAAAGTGTCATTCCCGACACTACGGACGGTGACAGCACTTAATCGTGATCCTATCAACTCCAGCTGGTGTTCTGGCCTGCAAGTACGATACCAGCGTGTGATGATGACAGCATCCTTGTCCCGCCCTACGCATTTCGTCCTGTGATGTCTTCTCAGAGTAGAAGGGAGTTTAAAGCCTAACTCCACTTTTGTTGAGAAAAAAAACATTCCCCTCTGGGTGATCTATGTACAGTGCAAGCATTATAACAATCTTTGTTGCAGATTCCTACCTTTTGTTATTCTGAAGTAATCCATGAGTGTTTGTCTGTGCCTCTGTTTTCAGTGGATCTAATGGGAGTGGTTTCATAATTAACTGTTAGGTGTGCAGCTGCAGGGCACTAATGAGAAAATATTCCGGGCTTGCATCTCTTTAGACGTGTTCATATTGGAAGTATCTCTCCAAAAATGATTTTTTTGTTGCAGGGGATGCCTGAAATCTGATTTGTATCTTAGGCAGACTTCAGGGAAAATTGATGAGCCAATCACACAAGCAGGAAATTATATTTCTGGGGGGTGGTCAGTACACATTCTGTTTACAGAACAACTCTATTGGGTAGATTCAGGTAGGGGCGCGCTAATTTGCGGCGGCGTAGCCTAGCGTGTTTACACTACGCCGCCTTAAGTAAGAGAGGCAAGTACATGATTTTCAAGGCACTTACCTCCTTACTTAGGGCGGCGTAGTGTAAACGCGGCGGGCGTAAGGGCGCCTTATTCAAATGGGTTGGAGGGGGCGTGTTTAATGGTAATGAGGCTTGACCTCACGTTTTTTAAGTTTTTTGGCTACTGTGCATGCCCCGGGCGCCTACATTTCCCAGTGCGCATTGCGGCTAAATACGCCGTACGGGCCTATTGATTTAGACTTGGACGTAAACGACGTAACTCCCGATTCGCGGACGACTTACGCAAACGACGTAAAAAATTCGAACCTCGCAGCGGGAACGGCGGCCATACTTTAACATTGTTATTCCACCTAATAGGTGGAATAACTTTAGGCCGCCTAAGGCCTTACGGAAACGGCGTAAATCGACTGCGGCGGCCGGGCGTACGTTCGTGAATCGGCGTAGAAACTCATTTACATATTCTACGCCGGCCGCAATGGAAGCGCCACCTAGCGGCCATCCGAAAATTGCAATCTAAGATAGGACGGCGCAAGCCGTCCTATCTTAAATATGTTTAAGCGTATCTCTGTTTGAGCATACGCTTAAACATAGGTCGGCGTAGATTCTGAGTTAGGTCGACTTATCTACTGATAAGTCGGCCTAAGGCCCCGTACACACGAGAGGATCGATCCGCTGAAATGTATCCGCGGACCGGTTTCATCGGATAGATCCCCTGGTGTGTACAACCCAGCGGATATTTATCCGCGGATTTTTTTCGGGCCGATGGATTTCCAGCGGATCAAAATTTCTTAGCATGCTAAGAAATCTATCCGCTGGAATCCAGTCCAGCGGATTGATCCGCTGGTCTGTACAGACTCAGCGGATCAATCCGTCCGATTCCATCCCTCGCATGCGTCGTAATGATTCGACGCATGCGTGGAAGTCCTTATATTACAGCGTCGCGCACGTCGCCGCGTCAGGGAATTCCGCGGGGATTTTGATCTCATGGTTAGTACAACCATGAGATCAAAATCCGCCAGAGGATTTATCCGCGGAAACGGTCCGGTCCTCTCGTGTGTACTAGGCCTAACTCTACCTGAATCTACCTATAGGTAGCCATATTGCAATGCATTCTCAGAAAATTACAGTGGCTGCAGATTGAAAAGGAAAGGTCATTTTTAATAACATTCAATTACAATATGACTTGTGTCACAATTATATGTGATATATTATTATTATTTTTATTTGCTATTTTTTTCCCTATGAAAGTGGAGTTACATTTATAGGAGAGAAGCTACTGGATTACAACACTGACTATCTCTCAATTGACGTTCTCTAATTGCAGTCTCATCGTAAGTTCTCAGCCCCTCGTCATGGCCACCTGGGGTTTCTTCCCCACAAGCGTAGCAAGCGCCACCGTGGTAAAGTGAAGACCTGGCCCAAGGATGACCCGGCTAAACCAGTTCACCTGACAGCTTTCCTGGGATACAAGGCCGGAATGACCCATATTCTGCGTGAGGTCCACAGGACGGGACTGAGTGAGTGAAAATGAAAAACAAATAAGATCCAAGGGCCAGATTCACGTACAAGAGCGCCGGTATAACGTAACCCGTTTACGATACACCGCCGCAAGTTTCCAGTTTTAGTGCCCGATCCACAAAGCACTTACCTGGAAACTTGCGGCGGTGTATCGTAAAGACGTCCGGCGCAAGGCGGGCCAATTCAAATGGGCGTGTGCCATTTAAATTAGGCGCGCTCCCGTGCCGGACCTACTGCGCATGCTCCGTTTCGCAATTCCCGTTGTGCTTTGCGCGCAGTGACGTCATTTTTTCGAACGGCGACGCGCGTAGCGTAATTCCGTATTCCGGACGGCTTACGCAAACGACGTTCATTTTTAAATTTCGACGCGGGAACGACGGCCATACTTTATACAGCAATACGATTGCTGTGTAAAGTTAGGGCACCTAAAACGACGACTAACTTTGCGACGGGAAACTAGACTAGTGGCGACGTAGCGAACGCGAAAATCCGTCGTGGATCGCCGTAACTCCTAATTTGCATACCCGACGCTGGTTTACGACGCGAACTCCCCCCAGCGGCGGCCGCGGTACTGCATCCTAAGATCCGACAGTGTAAAACAATTACACTTGTCGGATCTTAGGGATATCTATGCGTAACTGGTTCTATGAATCAGTCGCATAGATAGAAACAGGGATACAACGGCGTATCAGCAGATACGTCGTCGTATCTCCACTGTGAATCTGGCCCATGCTCCCTAAGTTACGGCGGCGTAGCGTAAATGGGCCGGGGTAAGCCCGCCTAATTCAAATTAGGCTGGTAGTGGGAGTGTTGTATTGAAATGAATCGTGATCCCATGTAAATGAAGCGCTGAACAAACAGGGCATGCGTGCGCATGCACAGAATCACGTCGAATTTACGCCCTAAGATACAACGGCTTAATGGCAACGACGTGAACGTAACCTACGCCCAGCCCCATTCACGTACCACTCACGTAAACAACGTAAAATCCGACGGCTGTTCCGTCGTCCATACCTTAGCATTGGCTGCGCCTCATATAGCAGGGGTAACTTTACGCCGGACGTAAGCCTTACGTAAACGGTGTAGCTAAATCCGACGGGCGCAAGTACGTTTGTGAATCGGCGTATCTAGGTTATTTGCATATTCGACGCGTAAATCTACGGAAGCGCCCCTTGCGGCCAGTGTAAATATGCACCCAAGATGCACCCAAGATACGATGGCATAGGAGACTTACGTCGGTCGTATCTTGGCAAATTTCAGGCGTATCTCAGTTCCTGAATACGCGTATAGATATGACGGCGCACATTTGGACTTACGACGGTGTATCTGGAGATACGTCGGCGCAAGTGCTTTGTGAATCCGGGCCATAGTGTCAAAAGTATTGGGACACCTGCCTTCAATATTACAGCTGTAATTGCAGCAAAAGATTCTACAACGTATTGACTCAGGGGGGCTGAATACAAATGCACTAAACACTTTTCACATATTTATTTGTTAAACAATTCTGAAAACCATTTATCATTTTCCTTTCCACTTCACAATTATGTGCTACTTTGTGTTGGTCTATCACAGGGGTCTCCAAACTTTACAAACAAAGGACCACTTTATTGCTCTTCAGACTTTAGGAGGGCCGGATTGGGGTCAGCAAGGGAAGAAAAAGTCACGGGCCCAGCATCAGCGAGAACATATATGTCCTCAGGGTTGGTGGTCAATAGGAAGAGGAGTATTCCCCCTATTAGTAGGAGGAATAGTATCCCATCATTGGTATCAGTGGATAATATAGTGCCCCATTGTTGGTGTCAATGGGAGGAATAGTGCCTCATGTCAGTGGGAGGTATTGTACCCCAAGGGCCGGATAAAGGCTAGCAAAGGGCCACATCTGGCCCTCGGGCCGCAGTTTGGAGAACTCTGGTCTATCACATAAAATCCCAATAAAATCCATTTATGTATTTGGTTGTTACATGCGAAATATGGAAAATTTCAAGGGGTATGAATACTTTTTCAAGGCACAGTTTTTAGTGTGGTGGGGATAGGGGAGGCATTTAGACAACTCCACAGGGTTCAGGTTGTGTTTAGATATGTTCAGGAGGATGACAATAAAATTCCTGCTTTTAGATCCATCAGAATGACTATCTGTTTGAAAGAATACACAATTCAAAAAGCCCCTTTTTATATTTGAATCAGAGATTTCCAAGCGGGAAGGAGTGGAAGCGGTAACCATCATTGAGACGCCCCCACTGGTTGTGGTTGGCATTGTGGGATACGTGGAGACCCCTCAAGGCTTGCGAAGTCTGAAGACCATATTTGCAGAGCACATCAGTGATGAATGCAAAAGACGCTTTTATAAGAACTGGTGAGACCTTTATGGGTAGAATATGTTCCTTATTATTTTACCGTTTAGCCAGGGCTGTCTTAATAGTATCATGGGCCCCTGGGCAAAGTAATGCTCTGGGGCCCCTACAATGATGACAGTGAAAGTAAACAGACATCAAGTAGGTAGGAGGCAGAGTGCCTCCCCGGTGTATCTATCACTCTCAGTGCCATCATGGGGCCCCCAATTTCAGGGCAGCGTGGGCTCAAGGATTAGCTGCTTTGGGCAAAGTGCAAGGGCCCTCCATGCAGCTGGGGCCCCTGGGCAGTGCCCAGGTGTGCCCTCTCATTAAGACAGCCCTGCGTGCACACACATAAAGAGGTGCAACAAAAAAGTGCAAAAGGGTGCTTAGGTCAATTGTTCCCCCGGGGCGTTAGGCTCCTGACAGGGACTGAGGTACTCACAGGGTCTGTGCAACCGATGCCGACACAGACCCCCATTCCTAAGAGCAGGGGTGTCAAACTCAATTTCATTGTGTGCCACATCAGCATTATGATTGCTCTGAAAAGGGCCGGTTGTATCTCTAAGATTAGATTTCGGGGGCATCCCCTCCCCATATTTTAAATGTCAAGAGCCCCCCCCACCATCAGAAGTTGAGTCCCTCACTCTCTCTTACATCAAAGTGCACCCCATTCCCTTATGCTGCTGTTGGTAAGAAGTTGGATGCATTGCTTGAAAGCGAAAGTAAGGGTCTGGAGGAGGACCAGAGGTTAGCTGGAGGTGCAAGGGCCACATGAAATGGCCTGGAGTGCCGGATTTGGCCCGCGGGCCTTGTGTTTGCCACCTGTGCCTTAGAGGGTCTGCCAAAACAGAACCCTTCCAGTACTAGGTGGGGCTCCCCTGAAGGGAGACCCCATGAGAGCAGGCGAACTAAGCCAGAAGGCCATGTCCACCCACTCCCAAGATGTTCAGGGCTGGCCTGAGGACCCGCACCCTACTAATCAAACGTGACAAACGTGAACACCAAACAAAAAAAAAATACATAAAAGTGACAAACTGATGGCCACTGATTACTAAAAAAAAAAATCCATAAAAATATTGTAGAGTTTGTAGAGGTGCTATAACTTTTGCACAAACCAATAAATATATGCTTTTTTTTTCTATTGAAAAGCCTGTGGCGTGCAAAACACAACCCAAAAACTTCACCCGGTGCAGGAAAAATGTGCACACACATAAAGAGGTGCAACAAAAAACTGTGACGGGTGCAACGTCAATTGGTCCTCCGAAAAGGACCCGTCTCTGATCCCCCGGGGCGTTAGGCTCCTCCTGGCAGGGAAAAGAGTAAACTGTGGTCCATACAGCCGAAGATAAATATGCTTATTGGAAAAAAAATCTATCCACCACTGGCCACTGATTACTAGCAACAAAAAGAAAATCCATAAAAATATCCCATAGTTTGTAGAGGTGCTATAACTTTTGCACAAACCAATAAATATATGCTTATTGGGAAAAAATCTATTCAATTTGTGTACTGTGTTGCACAACTGCGCAATTGTCAGTAAAAGTAACGCAAAAAAAACCAGCCTGCTCATTGCAAAAAAAAACGCACCGGAGCTGCAGTGGTTAAAAACATACGTTTCAAACGCAGGAAAATGACACCTATTGGCAACAGTTCTGAGTTTTTTTTAAACTTTATTTCAGACGGAAACATTGCTTTTTTTTAAAAAAAAGCTTTATTTAAAACTTCACATATATACATAGTCACATTTAAAAAAAAATATTTACAAAGATTTGTACAATGCCATTTTACATACTTTTCCATATCGTTTTGCAAATCAAATTATAAACTGGCAAACCAACATTGCTACCGAGCTTCTATATCTCTAGTCTGGACTTTCCTCCTCTGTGTCAGTAATCAGGACTTGTATACTCATATACTGGGGGAGGCGTGGTGTAGAGGAGGCCCCGCCCATTCTTCCCATGATCCCTCTCTCTGTGTTCCTGGTGATTTGCATACAGATCTCTCATCTTCTATAGAGATTTATTGGTCTGATGAACATGATAGTTGATATTCTTGTCTCTCTTCATATTCTCTAGCTTGGTGTATATGATGGAAGTGATATGGAAGATTATAAATGATATAAAATATAATGAGGGGTGGGCTCTCCATCAGGTGACCAGGACAGGGATCTCGGTGGGGAGTTCTCTCACCCCCTTTATCAGGTATACTCTGGTTTCTCTTCAAAACGCAAAAATCTTGAAGAGATGAGGAGATCCGCATTACTACCTTCGGGAAGTAGATGCGAGAGCCTTTGTAAAGGCTAAGAGCGAAGACGTCGAGGAACAAGGAAGGAAGCCGCCGAAGAACTCCCGAAGCGACTTCCAGACTTCTCGAAGATGGGGAAAAGCCAGAAGAAGACTGAAAAAGTGACTGATGAGACGAAGGAGACTGAAGAGATGATGAGGAAGAACCCTGCCCCAGCCACTTCCTCCGAGGCCGCCGAGAATGTCTCCGCCTCAACCTCCACCTCCATCCCGGCCGGCGCCAGCCAACCGAGACCAGCGAAGCCGAAACTGCCTGCAGATGGGTTACCAACCTTGGAGCCCTGGATGAAGCAGACGGTCGTGCTTCAGCTGAAAGAGGTGAACGGAAGAGTCCCTGACATGACCTCGGAGATCTTCGGAAAGAAGATGATTCTGGAGCAGGGCTTCAGCAAAGCGGAGACGCTTTCGGTGCAGTCCTTCGCAAGAGGGATCTTCTACATCACTTTCGGGTCTTTCCAAGTCTGCAGACGATACTGGGAGATGGTGAAGACCAGTGGCCCTGAATCCCCTTTTCGGAAGTTCGTTGCGAACTGCCCTATAACACAGGACGAGAAGTGGGTGACGGTGGCCATGCGGAACCCCCACACCCAAAGCAGAGACATAACCACCTACCTACAGAGGTTTTGCACCGTGGTAAAGGACCCAGTCCGAATCCTTGATGTCAACGGCTTCTGGATTGGGAAGTGGTCTGTGCTATGCAAGCTCAGGAAAGACCGTTCGGGGGACTTACAGCACCTGCAGGCGTGCTTCTCGCTAGGATCATCTGCAGGACACCTTTTCTACTCTGGGATACCCTACAACTGCAACAGATGTGGCCGTCCCGGACACATGGGAAAGGAGTGTACAGAACTTGCTTGCAAGATCTGTCGGGTTACAGGCCACGAGACCAAGGACTGTCCTAGGCCCAAAGCCTGCAACCTCTGCGGATTGCCAGAGCACACCTTCAGGCACTGCCCCCAAAGGACCCGGACCTATGCTGGAGCCCTGACCCAGGGTAAACCAGCCTCCAGCTCTGGGAAGAAGCCGACCGAAAGCAAACCAAAAGAGCCTCGGAAGGCCACAGGTAAGTATACCCCTGCCCCTGTCCTCGTCCTTGCCCCTGTCCCCGTCCCCTCCTCTGTCCCCTCCTCTGTCCCACCCCCACCCACCCCCTCTGGCTCAGAGGAGACCCTTCCTGCCCCACCGCCCACCCCAGACCTGTCCTCCATGGAGGACTTCCCCGCCCTCCCCCCTTCCACCCCTGCCAGTGGCCAAACAGGAGGCCGGAAACGGAAGCCTGTGAGCCCATTGGCAGAACAACCCGCCACCTCCACCAAACGGCCCAACGGGGTCCAGCACGAAAGCGCTGGACCAGGGCAAGTAGTGGAGGACCTGGAGTCTGCAGGTGAGGAAGGCGAGGAAGAGAATATGGCCGACTATGTGCCTATCCCCACCGCCAACTTCACTGAGACAGTTGAGGAAGTCCTGGAGGAACTGGGCATAACCCAGTACCCAGAACAGGCAGCTGTGGAGATGGAGGAGCCACCCGCCCCCTTCGGGGAGGTAAGTTCGGCCCCTTGCTAACTAGACCTCATACCCCTTTTTCATTATGGCTGAGATCTCAATCTTTTCCATTAATGTGAGGAGTATCAAGGATACCTCTAGAATGCGAACGGCGCTGACTTTTCTTTCAACTCATCAGAGTGATGTTTACATGCTCCAGGAGTGCGGTCTTCCTCCTTTGAGAAGGTACAGTCATCTGACCTCTCAGTGGACCCTCGGTCCCTCCTACTGGTCCGGGGGTGGCAATTGCAGGAATGCAGGGGTAGCCATTCTTATCAGGGGGGGACGCTTCACGGTTGACTCCATCCATGAGCTTGTCTGTGGCCGTCTTTTGGTCATAGATGGCTCGTGGGCGGGAGAGCCAATTAGGCTCATCAACGTGTACGCCCCCCCAGATACGAATGCGCGCCTGGAACTTTTCCAGACCCTGCGGATGCAACTTGTCACCACCAGAGCAGTAGTAATCGGCGGTGATTTTAACTGTCCGATAGAGGAGGATGGGCGCAGTTCTAGCATATACGCAAAACTTGATGTGACTTCAAAACTGCTCATGGAGATGATCTCGGAGGCATCCTTGCGGGACGCCGTGGGATCCATAGGGCAAGGTACCGTGAATTATTCGTGGTGCCGGCCCGATGGATCTGTGCGTTCCAGGATTGACTTCGTGCTCACTTCAAGAGCAGTCAAGCATCGTGAGTTCTCCATGATCCCCTGCTTTTTCTCTGACCACAGGGCCATTCACTTTCGGGGTGAACTGGGCGAGAGCTTTGCTCACGGACCAGGTTCCTGGAAGCTGAATACCACCCTGCTGGAAAATGAGGAATTGATGGGGGAACTCCGGGAGGCCTATGCCTCTTGGACGGAGGAAAAGAGATTCTTCGGAAAGGTAAGTGATTGGTGGGAGGTTGTGAAAGTTAAGCTGCGCAGCTTCTTTCAGGCAAGGGGACGACAGCAAGTGTGTGCAAGGAAGAAGGAACTCAGGAGACTGCAACGTGAGTTGCAGTCCCTGCAGGACCTTCACCACTGCGGCTGGGACGTTAGTCAGGACCTGGAGGACACCAAGAAGAACCTGAAAGGGTACTTTGAGGAAGAATCCAGGCACATTGTCTTCCGTGCCAAGGTGGAGAATCTTGAGAAAGGTGAGAAGTGTAACTCTTTCTTTTTCAGGAAACTCCATTCAGGACACACTCCCTTGTCTGAACTGCGTGACGAGACCGGAACTCTCCAGAAGGGGAAGGAGGCTGTAATGCAAGTAGTTGAAGACTACTACACCAACCTCTACTCCCCGAAAGAAACGGACTCGGAGGCAGCCGACAGGTTCCTGTCAGGTATCACTAACCAAATTGATCCTGCAGGTTCATCGACCGTCAACGCCCCCCTGGTGTTGGAGGAGCTGCACTCTGCCGCTAAATCCTTTAGGCGGGGCAGGACCCCGGGCTGCGATGGTCTCCCAGTTGAGCTCTATGTAGCCCTGTGGGACCTCGTGGGCCCGGACCTGCTTGAGCTGTACGAGGAGATGGTGGTGGAGGGTAGAATGCCTCCTTCACTGAGAGAGGGGATGATCACGATTTTGTATAAGCGCAAAGGGGAGAGATCGGACCTGAAACATTGGCGTCCGATCTCTCTTTTGAACGTGGACTACAAAATCCTCGCCAAGGTTTTAGCCAACAGGCTGAAATCTGTCATCGGACAGATCATCCACCCGGATCAAACTTGTGGCATTCCTGGCAGAAGGATTGCAGACAGCCTCGCGCTTGTCAGGGACACGGTCCAGTACATCCAGGACCGCCGTGTGCATGCGGCCCTGGTCAGTCTTGACCAGGAGAAGGCCTTTGACCGTGTCTCCCATGAGTTCATGTGCAGAACCCTGCGCAGGCTTGGTCTTGGGGAACTGTTTTGTTCGTATGTGAATGTAATGTATAAAGACATTTGTAGTTTGGTGCTGGTAAATGGTTGGAAAACTGACCCCTTCGAGGTTCTCTCGGGGGTCAGACAAGGCTGCCCTCTCTCACCTCTGCTTTTTGTTTGCTGTATAGAGCTATTCGCCCAAAGCATCAGACGGAACCCAGAGATCAGAGGGATTACCGCACCAGGACCGGAAAGACGGGAGGTCAAGTGCTCGCTCTACATGGATGACGTGACGGTGTTCTGTGCCGACCAGCGCTCCATCGACACCCTCGTCCAGACGTGCGAAGACTTCGGCCAAGCTTCGGGGGCAAAGGTCAACTGCGGGAAGTCGGAAGTCATGATCTTCGGAAAGTGGTTCCTGCCTTCTTCTGCACCCATACCGTTCAGCCTCAAAGCGGATTTCATCAAAATTCTTGGAGTCTGGTTTGGAGCGGAGGGCGCAGCCCTGAAGTCCTGGGAGGAAAGACTGGCTAAGATGAGACAGAAGTTTGGACTTTGGAGCAACAGAGTACTTACCATCGAAGGGAAAACACTGGTACTCCGCAGCGAGATTCTCCCTGTGTTGCAGTACCTCGCCCAGGCCTGGCCCCCCCGGGACAACACCTGCAAGGCCATCACCAGGGCGGTGTTTCACTTCATCTGGGGCTCCAAAATGGACAGAGTAAAGCGGACTGTTATGTTCAAGGAACCTCTCAAGGGCGGTAAGGGCGTGCCTGACATCGCCACATTACTGAGGGTGTTCTTTGCCTGTAACTGCATCCGCAGGACTTTGGTTGACAGAACTGTGGACTCTGGCGGTAACTCCATGTCCCGTTTTTTCCTCCTGCCTCTTTGGAAGTCTCTTGGATGGGACAAATGGGACAGTTCCATCCCCTACAACTGGGATGCTCCATGGTATTACTTGGATACCTTCAAGTTCATCAAGGAGCTGGGACTGCATGGAGTTAAGCCCGACTTGTGGAAGCCAAAAACTATCTACAAGTTGATCAGAGCATCGGACATCTTGGAGTCGATTCCAGGCCTCCCTTCAGCCACTTGCAAAGTGGTTTGGAGGAATGTTTCTTCAAAGAGACTCATCAACAGGCACAAAGATCAGGCATGGATGGCAATCCAAGGGGGATTGCTACTCAGGACATTCTTGCATGCCAGAAACCTGTGCAGATACAGGCACTGCCCCTTTTGCATCATCCAGGAGGAAACATCGTATCATGTTTTCTGGGAGTGCCCCTTTGCACAGGGCCTGTTGACGGCCTTGGAACCTGAACTTAAAGACTTTGTACCACAGACTGCTATTACACACTTTGGTGTGTTAAACGGACTCTTCTGTGGAACTCATTCACAGGAGGACATTGACAGTGCCTGGCGGGTGCTGTGTTGTTTTAAAGACGCTTTATGGTACGCCAGGAACCGCCGCGTACACCACCGGCAGAGGATGTCCATTGAGGACTGTCGCAGACTGACCCTCAGTCTGCTGAGAGACTATACCTTGATAGACTTTAAGGAGGAAGAGGACGTCTAAAGATTTCCCCTTCCCCCTGACATTGACATTTCTTGACACGCTTTTTTGAACTACTGTTTTCAGGGTAATGCGGCGTCATGCACGATGTGATGTTTCGGGGTTAAACAACTCTGCGCAACACATCAGGCATCATACCGCAGAATGGGTTGAATGAATGTAATTTAATTGAATGCTTGCAACTGTATTGATATGTAGTGTATTTATGCGCTGCGTCGCAGTACAGAGAATGTACCCTGTCAAAAGTATTTGATTTTTGTATATTTGCTTTGCAAAATAAACTTAAATATTGCCTTTTACTAAAGATTTCCGTGGAGAGGAACAACTATGAGTTTTCAACAATTTTTTGAGGCCTGGTCACTGACCAGGCTAATTATACTGGTGAAAGATAGAAAATGATTAAATTTAGAGGAAGAAGGGAAAATGAATGTAGATTGCTACAATGTTATAAAAAAGTATGTATAAGTAGCGATAGTAAATTTAAAATTCTGTAAAATGATTTTTGTGCTCATTTTAATGTTTTCCTCACCATTTCCTTCTTTCTATTAATGTAATCCTTTTCTATCTTTCACCAGTATAATTAGCCTGGTCAGTGACCAGGCCTCAAAAAATTGTTGAAAACTCATAGTTGTTCCTCTCCACGGAAATCTTTAGTAAAAGGCAATATTTAAGTTTATTTTGCAAAGCAAATATACAAAAATCAAATACTTTTGACAGGGTACATTCTCTGTACTGCGACGCAGCGCATAAATACACTACATCTCAATACAGTTGCAAGCATTCAATTAAATTACATTCATTCGACCCATTCTGCGGTATGATGCCTGATGTGTTGCGCAGAGTTGTTTAACCCCGAAACATCACATCGTGCATGACGCCGCATTACCCTGAAAACAGTAGTTAAAAAAAAAACGTGTCAAGAAATGTCAATGTCAGGGGGAAGGGGAAATCTTTAGACGTCCTCTTCCTCCTTAAAGTCTATCAAGGTATAGTCTCTCAGCAGACTGAGGGTCAGTCTGCGACAGTCCTCAATGGACATCCTCTGCCGGTGGTGTACGCGGCGGTTCCTGGCGTACCATAAAGCGTCTTTAAAACAACACAGCACCCGCCAGGCACTGTCAATGTCCTCCTGTGAATGAGTTCCACAGAAGAGTCCGTTTAACACACCAAAGTGTGTAATAGCAGTCTGTGGTACAAAGTCTTTAAGTTCAGGTTCCAAGGCCGTCAACAGGCCCTGTGCAAAGGGGCACTCCCAGAAAACATGATACGATGTTTCCTCCTGGATGATGCAAAAGGGGCAGTGCCTGTATCTGCACAGGTTTCTGGCATGCAAGAATGTCCTGAGTAGCAATCCCCCTTGGATTGCCATCCATGCCTGATCTTTGTGCCTGTTGATGAGTCTCTTTGAAGAAACATTCCTCCAGACCACTTTGCAAGTGGCTGAAGGGAGGCCTGGAATCGACTCCAAGATGTCCGATGCTCTGATCAACTTGTAGATAGTTTTTGGCTTCCACAAGTCGGGCTTAACTCCATGCAGTCCCAGCTCCTTGATGAACTTGAAAGTATCCAAGTAATACCATGGAGCGTCCCAGTTGTAGGGGATGGAACTGTCCCATTTGTCCCATCCAAGAGACTTCCAAAGAGGCAGGAGGAAAAAACGGGACATGGAGTTACCGCCAGAGTCCACAGTTCTGTCAACCAAAGTCCTGCGGATGCAGTTACAGGCAAAGAACACCCTCAGTAATGTGGCGATGTCAGGCACGCCCTTACCGCCCTTGAGAGGTTCCTTGAACATAACAGTCCGCTTTACTCTGTCCATTTTGGATGCAGTTACAGGCAAAGAACACCCTCAGTAATGTGGCGATGTCAGGCACGCCCTTACCGCCCTTGAGAGGTTCCTTGAACATAACAGTCCGCTTTACTCTGTCCATTTTGGAGCCCCAGATGAAGTGAAACACCGCCCTGGTGATGGCCTTGCAGGTGTTGTCCCGGGGGGGCCAGGCCTGGGCGAGGTACTGCAACACAGGGAGAATCTCGCTGCGGAGTACCAGTGTTTTCCCTTCGATGGTAAGTACTCTGTTGCTCCAAAGTCCAAACTTCTGTCTCATCTTAGCCAGTCTTTCCTCCCAGGACTTCAGGGCTGCGCCCTCCGCTCCAAACCAGACTCCAAGAATTTTGATGAAATCCGCTTTGAGGCTGAACGGTATGGGTGCAGAAGAAGGCAGGAACCACTTTCCGAAGAGCATGACTTCCGACTTCCCGCAGTTGACCTTTGCCCCCGAAGCTTGGCCGAAGTCCTCGCACGTCTGGACGAGAGTGTCGATGGAGCGCTGGTCGGCACAGAACACCGTCACGTCATCCATGTAGAGCGAGCACTTGACCTCCCGTCTTTCCGGTCCTGGTGCGGTAATCCCTCTGATCTCTGGGTTCCGTCTGATGCTTTGGGCGAATAGCTCTATACAGCAAACAAAAAGCAGAGGTGAGAGAGGGCAGCCTTGTCTGACCCCCGAGAGAACCTCGAAGGGGTCAGTTTTCCAACCATTTACCAACACCAAACTACAAATGTCCTTATACATTACATTCACATACGAACAAAACAGTTCCCCAAGACCAAGCCTGCGCAGGGTTCTGCACATGAACTCATGGGAGACACGGTCAAAGGCCTTCTCCTGGTCAAGACTGACCAGGGCCGCATGCACACGGCGGTCCTGGATGTACTGGACCGTGTCCCTGACAAGCGCGAGGCTGTCTGCAATCCTTCTGCCAGGAATGCCACAAGTTTGATCCGGGTGGATGATCTGTCCGATGACAGATTTCAGCCTGTTGGCCAAAACCTTGGCAAGGATTTTGTAGTCCACGTTCAAAAGAGAGATCGGACGCCAATGTTTCAGGTCCGATCTCTCCCCTTTGCGCTTATACAAAATCGTGATCATCCCCTCTCTCAGTGAAGGAGGCATTCTACCCTCCACCACCATCTCCTCGTACAGCTCGAGCAGGTCCGGGCCCACGAGGTCCCACAGGGCTACATAGAGCTCAACTGGGAGACCATCGCAGCCCGGGGTCCTGCCCCGCCTAAAGGATTTAGCGGCAGAGTGCAGCTCCTCCAACACCAGGGGGGCGTTGACGGTCGATGAACCTGCAGGATCAATTTGGTTAGTGATACCTGACAGGAACCTGTCGGCTGCCTCCGAGTCCGTTTCTTTCGGGGAGTAGAGGTTGGTGTAGTAGTCTTCAACTACTTGCATTACAGCCTCCTTCCCCTTCTGGAGAGTTCCGGTCTCGTCACGCAGTTCAGACAAGGGAGTGTGTCCTGAATGGAGTTTCCTGAAAAAGAAAGAGTTACACTTCTCACCTTTCTCAAGATTCTCCACCTTGGCACGAAAGACAATGTGCCTGGATTCTTCCTCAAAGTACCCTTTCAGGTTCTTCTTGGTGTCCTCCAGGTCCTGACTAACGTCCCAGCCGCAGTGGTGAAGGTCCTGCAGGGACTGCAACTCACGTTGCAGTCTCCTGAGTTCCTTCTTCCTTGCACACACTTGCTGTCGTCCCCTTGCCTGAAAGAAGCTGCGCAGCTTAACTTTCACAACCTCCCACCAATCACTTACCTTTCCGAAGAATCTCTTTTCCTCCGTCCAAGAGGCATAGGCCTCCCGGAGTTCCCCCATCAATTCCTCATTTTCCAGCAGGGTGGTATTCAGCTTCCAGGAACCTGGTCCGTGAGCAAAGCTCTCGCCCAGTTCACCCCGAAAGTGAATGGCCCTGTGGTCAGAGAAAAAGCAGGGGATCATGAAGAACTCACGGTGCTTAACTGCTCTTGAAGTGAGCACAAAGTCAATCCTGGAACGCACAGATCCATCTGGCCGGCACCATGAATAATTCACGGTACCTTGCCCTATGGATCCCACGGCGTCCCGCAAGGATGCCTCCGAGATCATCTCCATGAGCAGTTTTGAAGTCACATCAAGTTTTGCGTATATGCTAGAACTGCGCCCATCCTCCTCTATCGGACAGTTAAAATCACCGCCGATCACTACTGCTCTGGTGGTGACAAGTTGCATCCGCAGGGTCTGGAAAAGTTCCAGGCGCGCATTCGTATCTGGGGGGGCGTACACGTTGATGAGCCTAATTGGCTCTCCCGCCCACGAGCCATCTATGACCAAAAGACGGCCACAGACAAGCTCATGGATGGAGTCAACCGTGAAGCGTCCCCCCCTGATAAGAATGGCTACCCCTGCATTCCTGCAATTGCCACCCCCGGACCAGTAGGAGGGACCGAGGGTCCACTGAGAGGTCAGATGACTGTACCTTCTCAAAGGAGGAAGACCGCACTCCTGGAGCATGTAAACATCACTCTGATGAGTTGAAAGAAAAGTCAGCGCCGTTCGCATTCTAGAGGTATCCTTGATACTCCTCACATTAATGGAAAAGATTGAGATCTCAGCCATAATGAAAAGGGGGTATGAGGTCTAGTTAGCAAGGGGCCGAACTTACCTCCCCGAAGGGGGCGGGTGGCTCCTCCATCTCCACAGCTGTCTGTTCTGGGTTCTGCCCAGTTCCTCCAGGACTTCCTCTACTGTCTCACTGAAGTTGGCGGTGGGGATAGGCACAAAGTCGGCCATATTCTCCTCCTCGCCTTCCTCACCTGCAGACTCCAGGTCCTCCACTACTTGCCCTGGTCCAGCGCTTTCGTGCTGGACCCCGTTGGGCCGTTTGGTGGAGGTGGCGGGTTGTTCTGCCAGTGGGCTCACAGTCTTCCGTTTCCGGGTTCCTGTTTGGCCACTGGCAGGGGTGGAGGGGGGGAGGGCGGGGAAGTCCTCCATGGAGGACAGGTCTGGGGTGGGCGGTGGGGCAGGAAGGGTCTCCTCTGAGCCAGAGGGGGTGGGTGGGGGTGGGACAGAGGAGGGGACAGAGGAGGGGACGTGGACAGGGACGGGGACAGGGGCAAGGACAAGGACAGGGGCAGGGGCAGGGGCTGGGGCAGGGGTATACTTACCTGTGGCCTTCCGAGGCTCTTTTGGTTTGCTTTCGGTCGGCTTCTTCCCAGAGCTGGAGGCTGGTTTACCCTGGATCAGGGCTCCAGCATAGGTCCGGGTCCTTTGGGGGCAGTGCCTGAAGGTGTGCTCTGGCAATCCGCAGAGGTTGCAGGCTTTGGGCCTAGGACAGTCCTTGGTCTCGTGGCCTGTAACCCGACAGATCTTGCAAGCAAGTTCTGTACACTCCTTTCCCATGTGTCCGGGACGGCCACATCTGTTGCAGTTGTAGGGTATCCCAGAGTAGAAAAGGTGTCCTGCAGATGATCCTAGCGAGAAGCACGCCTGCAGGTGCTGTAAGTCCCCCGAACGGTCTTTCCTGAGCTTGCATAGCACAGACCACTTCCCAATCCAGAAGCCGTTGACATCAAGGATTCGGACTGGGTCCTTTACCACGGTGCAAAACCTCTGTAGGTAGGTGGTTATGTCTCTGCTTTGGGTGTGGGGATTCCGCATGGCAACCGTCACCCACTTCTCGTCCTGTGTTATAGGGCAGTTCGCAACGAACTTCCGAAAAGGGGATTCAGGGCCACTGGTCTTCACCATCTCCCAGTATCGTCTGCAGACTTGGAAAGACCCAAAGGTGATGTAGAAGATCCCTCTTGCGAAGGACTGCACCGAAAGCGTCTCCGCTTTGCTGAAGCCCTGCTCCAGAATCATCTTCTTTCCGAAGATCTCCGAGGTCATGTCAGGGACTCTTCCGTTCACCTCTTTCAGCTGAAGCACGACCGTCTGCTTCATCCAGGGCTCCAAGGTTGGCAACCCATCTGCAGGCAGTTTCGGCTTCGCTGGTCTCGGTTGGCTGGCGCCGGCCGGGATGGAGGTGGAGGTTGAGGCGGAGACATTCTCGGCGGCCTCGGAGGAAGTGGCTGGGGCAGGGTTCTTCCTCATCATCTCTTCAGTCTCCTTCGTCTCATCAGTCACTTTTTCAGTCTTCTTCTGGCTTTTCCCCATCTTCGAGAAGTCTGGAAGTCGCTTCGGGAGTTCTTCGGCGGCTTCCTTCCTTGTTCCTCGACGTCTTCGCTCTTAGCCTTTACAAAGGCTCTCGCATCTACTTCCCGAAGGTAGTAATGCGGATCTCCTCATCTCTTCAAGATTTTTGCGTTTTGAAGAGAAACCAGAGTATACCTGATAAAGGGGGTGAGAGAACGCCCCACCGAGATCCCTGTCCTGGTCACCTGATGGAGAGCCCACCCCTCATTACATTTTATATCATTTATAATCTTCCATATCACTTCCATCATATACACCAAGCTAGAGAATATGAAGAGAGACAAGAATATCAACTATCATGTTCATCAGACCCATAAATCTCTATAGAAGATGAGAGATCTGTATGCAAATCACCAGGAACACAGAGAGAGGGATCATGGGAAGAATGGGCGGGGCCTCCTCTCCACCACGCCTCCCCCAGTATATGAGTATACGAGTCCTGATTACTGACACGGAGGAGGAAAGTCCAGACCAGAGATTTAGAAGCTCGGTAGAAATGTTTCCGTCTGAAATGAAGTTAAAGAAAACTCAGAACTTTTGCCAATAGGTGTCATTTTCCTGCGTTTGAAACGTATGTTTTTACCACTGCAGCTCCGGACGGTGCGTTTTTTGCAATGAGCAGGCTTTTTTTTGCGTTACTTTTACTGACAATTGCGCAGTTGTGCAACACAGTACAGAAATTAAATCGATTTTTTTTCAATAAGCATATTTATCTTCGGCTGCCTGGACCACATTTTACTCTTTTCTCTGCCAGGAGCCTAACGCCCCGGGGCCCTTTTCGGAGGACCATTTGACGATGCACCCGTCGCAGTTTTTTGTGTTCACTCTTTATGTGTGTGCACATTTTTCCTGCACCGGGTGAAGTTTTTGGGTTGTGTTTTGCACTCCACAGGCTTTTCAATAGAAATAAAAAAGCATATATTTATTGGTTTGTGCAAAAGTTATAGCACCTCTACAAACGCTACAATATTTTTTACCCACTATACACACATACACATAACACACACACACACATACACACACAACCACCCACTATATACACACACACATACATACACATACACACAACCACCCACTATACCCACATACACATACACACACCACCACCCACTATACACACACACACACAACCACCCACTATACACACATACACATAGACACACACACACACATACATACACACAACCACCCACTATACCCACATACACATACACACACCACCACCCACTATACACACACATACACACACACACACAACCACCCACTATACACACATACACACACACATACACATATACACATACACACACCACCACCCACTATACACACACATACACACACACACACACACACACACACACACACACACAACCACCCACTATACACACATACACATACACACACACACAACCACCCACTATACACACATGCAATTCTCTCTCCAAATTCAAATAAAAAGTTTACAGCAGACCCGTTAAAGAGACAATTGAGAGGAGACCAGATCCACCACCCGAGAAGACGTGTTGTCCAAGAGGATGCTTATTGATTAAAGCAGAACTCCAGTCAAAAATAATAAGAGACAAATGAAAATCCCATTAAACTATAAAATAACAGAACCAGCTTTTTCTGCATTTTTCAGTTTTGTTCTGGAGATTTTCCCTGCAGTACTTTGTTGTGAAGTTAGATGTCCTCAGACTGATGACCAGCATCATTCAGCTCACTTCCTCTGAGTCCAGGTTGTCCTGGATCTGCCCCCAGCCTGTTACTGAACAGTGAAAGTCAGAGATATAGATGCCTCTTTTTCTGATATGCTCCAAGAAGTCATTAAGCTGAAAATCTCCTGATTTGCTGTGCAAAGGTCTACATATTTCTACATTCAGCCGTCTTTCTCCTGCAGGTATAAGAGTAAAAAGAAGGCCTTTACCAAGTACTGCAAGAAATGGCAGGACGAGGAGGGCAAAAAGCAGCTGGATAAAGACTTTGCATCCATGAAGAAATATTGTAAGGCTATCCGAGTCATCGTTCACACCCAGGTGAGAGGACACTAAAGACACAAGACCGGGGCGTCCTTAAACAGTACAGAACACTTATCTTAATAAACAGCATCTCTTCAGTAAAGTCCAGGGTAGCTTTGGTAACACAGGCAAACAGCTGGAGGGATCCCAGACCCTAGTACACAGGAGGGAGGGGGGGGCACCTCAATGGAATATCAATACTTGGAAAGCAGTCAGAGAGAGGCTTCCCACATTAGCTGTTTATTTTTTAGAAGCTGCATGCTATTAGCTTCGGCCTGCCTGCCTGCACCCTCAGGGCTGGTGCAAGGATTTTTGACACCCTAGGCGAAACCTTGTTTTGCCGCAACCCCTTGGCTCCACCCCTGACTCAACCCCCTTTGTCCTGCCCATGTATACCCCACCTTTTTAATGAGGCACCCATCAAATGCAGCCTCTCCAGTGCCTATCAATGCAGCCTACCAGCGCCCAACAATGCAGCCTCATCAGCGCCCATCCAATGCAGCCTCACCAACGCTCATCAAATGCAGCCTCACCAGCGCCCATCAAATGCAGCCCCACCAGCACTCATCAAATGCAGCCGCACCAGCACCCATCAAATGTAGCCTCGCCAGCGCCCATCAATTCAGCCTCACCAGCGCCCATCAATTCAGCCTCACCAGCGCCCATCCAATGCAGCCTCACCAGCGCCCATCAAATGCAGCCTCACCAATGCCCATCAGTGCAGCCTCACCAGCGCCCATCAATAAATGTTTGCTTGCTTCTGTTCATTCGGGAGTTGGGACACAGACACAGTCTTCCACCACCAGTGCGCCTCTGAAACTATGTACAAATGGAGCGGTAGCTACCTGCAGATGCTGAGACTTAGTTGCACAGAGAAGAGAGTAGAAACACCAGTGGCCAGGTGCCCCTAGGCAGCAGTGCACCCTAGGCGGCTGCTTAGTTTGCCTAGTGGTAGTACCAGCCCTGTGCACCTTGGTTCTGAGAGTAGAGAACCTCTCACCTGGCTGCCCAGCTATTAAAGCTTTCCTTTAAAATACACACAGGGTACACAACCTAGTGGTCCAGCCATGGTCATCTTGTTATGTTCACTTTGTGGCTTGTAACCTGGCATTCTGTGAACACCAATACTAGACATGTGCATTTGTTTTCGTCCGAATGCATTTTCGTCCGAATTTCAGGTGTTTTAACAAACGATAACGAAAGCACAGAAAACTAAAACCGAAAGATCCGACATAAGCAAATGCTTTATTTTCGTTTTCGTTGCGGTCGAATGTGCCTAACCTTAACTCTATTAGCCCAATATTATTCTACATAAAGAGAAAAGATTCGACATAGAGAGAAAAAATTTGACATAGAGAGAAAAGATTCGACATAGAGAGACATGAAGAGTCAAATTTTTTATTATTTTTTTCAAAGATTCTGTCGAATCTTTTTTTTCTTTTCTTCTTAGAACATTCGACAGACACCATAAGCCTTCAATGACAGATTCGACCTTAATTGTGCCTAACCTTAACTCTATTAGTCCAATATTATTCTACATAAAGAGAAAAGATTTGATATAGAGAGAAAAGATACGACATAGAGAGACATGAAGATTCGACAGAGAGAGACATGAAGATTCGACATAGAGAGACATGAAGATACGACATAGAGAGACATGAAGATACGACATAGAGAGACATGAAGATACGACATAGAGAGACATGAAGATACGACATAGAGAGACATGAAGATACGACATAGAGAGACATGAAGAGTCGACATAGAGAGACATGAAGATTCGACATAGAGAGACATGAAGATTCGACATAGAGAGACATGAAGATTCGACATAGAGAGACATGAAGATACGACATAGAGAGACATGAAGATACGACATAGAGAGACATGAAGATACGACATAGAGAGACATGAAGATACGACATAGAGAGACATGAAGATTCGACATAGAGAGACATGAAGAGTCGACATAGAGAGACATGAAGATACGACAGAGAGAGACATGAAGATACGACATAGAGAGACATGAAGATACGACATAGAGAGACATGAAGATACGACATAGAGAGACATGAAGATACGACATAGAGAGACATGAAGATACGACATAGAGAGACATGAAGATTCGACATAGAGAGACATGAAGATACGACATAGAGAGACATGAAGATTCGACAGAGAGAGACATGAAGATTCGACAGAGAGAGACATGAAGATTCGACAGAGAGAGACATGAAGATTCGACAGAGAGAGACATGAAGATTCGACATAGAGAGACATGAAGATACGACATAGAGAGACATGAAGATACGACATAGAGAGACATGAAGATACGACATAGAGAGACATGAAGATACGACATAGAGAGACATGAAGATACGACATAGAGAGACATGAAGATACGACATAGAGAGACATGAAGATACGACATAGAGAGACATGAAGATACGACATAGAGAGACATGAAGATACGACATAGAGAGACATGAAGATTCGACATAGAGAGACATGAAGATACGACATAGAGAGACATGAAGATTCGACATAGAGAGACATGAAGATACGACATAGAGAGACATGAAGATTCGACATAGAGAGACATGAAGAGTCGACATAGAGAGACATGAAGATTCGACATAGAGAGACATGAAGATTCGACATAGAGAGACATGAAGATACGACATAGAGAGACATGAAGATACGACATAGAGAGACATGAAGATACGACATAGAGAGACATGAAGATACGACATAGAGAGACATGAAGATTCGACATAGAGAGACATGAAGAGTCGACATAGAGAGACATGAAGATACGACATAGAGAGACATGAAGATACGACATAGAGAGACATGAAGATACGACATAGAGAGACATGAAGATACGACATAGAGAGACATGAAGATACGACATAGAGAGACATGAAGATACGACATAGAGAGACATGAAGATACGACATAGAGAGACATGAAGATTCGACAGAGAGAGACATGAAGATTCGACAGAGAGAGACATGAAGATTCGACAGAGAGAGACATGAAGATTCGACAGAGAGAGACATGAAGATACGACATAGAGAGACATGAAGATTCGACATAGAGAGACATGAAGATTCGACAGAGACATGAAGATTCGACAGAGAGAGACATGAAGATACGACATAGAGAGACATGAAGATTCGACATAGAGAGACATGAAGATTCGACAGAGAGAGACATGAAGATTCGACAGAGAGAGACATGAAGATTCGACAGAGAGAGACATGAAGATACGACATAGAGAGACATGAAGATTCGACATAGAGAGACATGAAGATTCGACAGAGAGAGACATGAAGATTCGACAGAGAGAGACATGAAGATACGACATAGAGAGACATGAAGATTCGACATAGAGAGACATGAAGATTCGACAGAGAGAGACATGAAGATTCGACAGAGAGAGACATGAAGATTCGACAGAGAGAGACATGAAGATTCGACAGAGAGAGACATGAAGAGTCGGAAAAAAAATATTAATTTTTATTTTTTAAAGATTCTGTCAAATTTTTTCTTCTTCTTCTGCTTAGAACATTCGACAGACACCATAAGCCTTCAATGACAGATTCGACCTTAATTTGGATTTTCGGACGAATGCATTTTTTTTACGAAAAACAAAATAAATAAAAACGATTTTCGGACGAAAACGAAATTACGAAACAAAATATTTCAGTGTGCACATGTCTAACCAATACTAAAACCTGTTACTGTATAGCCCAGGCATCCCAGACTCAGCTCATTGTAGGCTGATTGTTGTAGCATAGAAAAGAGTCATAAAAGAGCTTCCTAGAACCTTATGTGAGAGTTTGATGGGTCTGGCTGCAATGGGTTCTGTAAACTTGGATGATAAACTGTCTGTGTTTCATGACTTTAGCACAGCTGCAGAGTGTTCTGACCAGCAGAAGCTGTTCGCTGATTGGTTTGAAGTGTTACCAGAAAATGCTCTGTAATTCTGCCTAGTCGGTGATGTCTCTGTCCCCTCCATGCAGATGAAGCTCCTCCCCATGCGACAAAAAAAGGCCCATTTGATGGAGATCCAGCTTAATGGAGGCACTGTGGCGGAGAAGGTGGACTGGGCACACGAGAAGCTGGAGAAACAGGTCCCAGTGAACACCGTCTTCGCTCAGGATGAAATGATTGATGTTATTGGAGTCACCAAGGGAAGAGGAATGAAAGGTGACGTCGTGTTGTAATTATTGCAATGCCAGGCTTAGCATTCGCCTTGAGCTGCCTTATTAAGGGGGACTTACTTTAATGTAGCTTTATAATGATTGCTTTGTTTGCAAATAGATGTTTTTTAGTGGAACCTGATAGAGGGGAGGTGATGGGCAGAAGGAATCTGATTTAGCCCCTATTATCACTGAATCAGACTTTTAAATTGTGCGACTTCACTTGAAGGTCAGTGCGACTTGACTGACATCTGTGCGACTTCATGTATAGATATCTATGCAAATAGCACCTGAAATCGTCAGAAATCGTGCGAAAGCTTTGTTTTTCAAATCGGTGCGGCACCGCAAAGTCAGACTGACTTAAACAACAGTTCTATTGCCTACAATAGGGTGCGACTTGTCATCCGATTTGACAGGTCCAAATCGCATGACAAGTCGCACCGGTGTGATTGGGGGCTTAGAGGATTTGAGGAGTCTAATTTGGGCATAATTGGTAACATTCTTCCAGAGAACAAGCGGTAAAGTATTTTTATACTCATCTTGTGACAGGTGTAACATCACGCTGGCGCACTAAGAAGTTACCCCGTAAAACACACAAGGGGCTTCGCAAGGTGGCTTGTATTGGAGCCTGGCATCCAGCTAGGGTGGCATATACTATAGCCCGGGCTGGGCAAAAGGGCTATCACCACCGTACAGAGATCAACAAGAAGGTAACGGAGATCTCTGCTTCTTCCCTCTCTATTCCTTCCCGTCTGTCTGTATCTATCTATCTATCTATCTATCTATCTGTCTGTCTGTCTGTCTGTCTGTCTGTCTGTCTGGCTGTCTGTCTGTCTGTCTATCTGTCTGTCTGTCTATCTGTCTGTCTGTCTGGCTGTCTGTCTATCTATCCATCTCCATTATTCTATTTTTTTCTCCGTTGCTCTCCCTCTGCCATCACTGTCTTCCTCCCTTCTCCTTTTTTTCTTCCCTGTGCTTTCTTTAT
Organism: Rana temporaria; assembly: GCF_905171775.1. Taxonomy (NCBI): domain Eukaryota; kingdom Metazoa; phylum Chordata; class Amphibia; order Anura; family Ranidae; genus Rana; species Rana temporaria. Next base: position 24,738,456 of record NC_053494.1, on the reverse strand, counting down.
TTTTTCCCTTTTGCATCACATCTCCTTCCCTCTCATCCCCTCTCTTCTCTTATTCTCTCATTTGCACTGCTTTACTTACCATCTTTTCTCTTCTTCTCACCTCTCCTCCCCCTCATATTCCCTCCTCTCCTCGTCTTTTCTTTTCACCCTTCATCTTCCTTATAGTATCTCATCTTCCCTGTTTTATTCTCTCCTCTCCCCTCTTGTATTCTCTCCTCTCATTCTGTTCTCTTTTCCAGTGATTTTTACTCTCTTTGCTTTTACTCTGTTCTTCTCCCATCTCCCCCTCCTCTTTATCTTCTCTCATCTCTCTCCCTCTCTTTTCCACCTTTGTCCTCTCAGCATTTTTTTCTTTTTTTTTTCTTCTCCTCTTCTCTCCACACCTTTTTTACTTTCCCCATTCTCCTCTCCACACTATACTTTTCTTCTCCCATCTCTGTTCTCATTTTCTTGCCTTTCCATTTCCCTTATCTTCTCTCCTCTCGTTTCTCCTTTCCTCTTCTCTTTTCTCTCCTCTGCTCACCTCTCTTATGCTCTCCCACTTTCTCCTCTTCTCTTCAGACTTTTCTTCTCGCCTATCCTTTTAACTTTTCACACTTTTGTTCTTTTTTCCCCTTTCTTTTGTTGTCTTCTTATTTCTTATTTTCCCCCTCTGTATTTTCTTCTCACCTCTCCTCCCCTCTCCTTCTCTTTTCTCCATGCTTCCCCTGTTCCTTTCTCCTTTTCTCTCTTCCTCTCCACTTATGTCATCTTCTCTGCTTTATTCTTTCTCCTGTATCCTCTTCTCTCTTCTTCCCCCATCCCCTCACTTTTCTCACTTCCACTACTTTCTATTCTCCTTCCCTTTGCTCTGTTCTTCTCTCATGTCCTCTCATCTCCCCTCCTCTTTTTCTTCTCTCATCTCTCCTCGCCACAATTCTCCTTCTCCACTTTTCTTTTTTATGCTCTCCACACTTTTTTTTTTCTTCTCCCTTTTCTCTTTTCCGCGCTATTCTTTTCTTCTCTCATCTTTTTCCTTTCCTTCCTTTTCAAATCCCCTCTATTTTCTCCTTTCCTTTCCTCTTCCCTTATCTCCTCTCCTTTCCTTTCCTCTTCCTCATTCCCTCTACTTTTTACTTTTTCTTCCTCTTCTTGTTTTCTCTCCTCTGCTCACCTCTCCTGCTTTCTCCTCTCCTCCTCAAACTTTTCTTCTCTCATTTCCATTCTCTTGTTCACACTTTTTTTCTTTCATTTCCATTCTCTTGTTCACACTTTTTTTCTCTCATTTCCATTCTCTTTTTCACACTTTTTTTTCTCATTTCCATTCTCTTTTTCACACTTTTCTTCTCTCATTTCCATTCTCTTTTTCACACTTTCTTTCTCTCATTTCCATTCTTTTTTTCACACTTTTCTTCTCTCATTTCCATTCTCTTTTTCACACTTTTCTTCTCTCATTTCCATTCTCTTTTTCACACTTTTCTTCTCTCATTTCCATTCTCTTTTTCACACTTTTCTTCTCTCATTTCCATTCTCTTTTTCACACTTTTCTTCTCTCATTTCCATTCTCTTTTTCACACTTTTCTTCTCTCATTTCCATTCTCTTGTTCACACTTTTCTTCTCTCATTTCCATTCTCTTTTTCACACCTTTCTTCTCTCATTTCCATTCTCTTTTTCACACTTTCTTTCTCTCATTTCCATTCTCTTTTTCACACTTTTCTTCTCTCATTTCCATTCTCTTTTTCACACTTTTCTTCTCTCATTTCCATTCTCTTTTTCACACTTTTCTTCTCTCATTTCCATTCTCTTTGTCACACTTTTTTTCTCTCATTTCCATTCTTTTTCACACTTTTTTTCTCTCATTTCCATTCTCCTTTTCACACTTTTTTTCTCTCATTTCCATTCTCTTTTTCACACTTTTTTTCTCCCATTTCCATTCTCTTTTTCACACTTTTCTTCTCTCATTTCCATTCTCTTTTTCACACTTTTTTTTCTCTCATTTCCATTCTTTTTCACACTTTTTTTCTCTCATTTCCATTCTCTTTTTCACACTTTTCTTCTCTCATTTCCATTCTCCTTTTCACACTTTTTTTTCTCTCATTTCCATTCTCTTTTTCATACTTTTCTTCTTCCTTCCTCTCTCTTTTACTTTCTTTCATGTTGAACTGATATGAAAGGTCATAAATCGCTTGCACCTATACTGTCTGTTGCTGCTGATGCATTTGTTCTCGACTATGATGTTATGCAGTAGGTTTAGTTACATATCACTAAATAAAGAATTACAAATAAAAAAAGATCATAATCATAAATCAGCTAAATCATCACTGATTTTTAAGTGGTTAAACTTTCCTCATCTATAGACTGAAGTTCATTCCTTCGATCTATGGACCAAGAGATACATTGTATTTCTTCATTATTTCTCTGTGCTGAGGAATGCCTTTTTTTCTTATTTTTTTGACACCGACCGTGTGTACGCGGCCTTACAGTATCACTTAGCAATAATGCATGCCAAGTACCTCACACAGTCACTAGAGGGCAGTCTCAGCTCTGTGGAGACCAGACAACAACAAGCTGTGCCCCATCCAGTGTAACAATGCTTGCTGTTCTCCCCATAGATTTATCGCATTGGCCAAGGAATACATCTGCAGGATGGAAAAGTCGTGAAGAACAATGCAGCAACGCAGTATGACCTCACAGACAAGTCCATTACACCATTGGTATGAACTGAACACCCCAGCCAAGTGGTCACATGACAAGCCTGGAATGTCATCTGCTCTTTTTTAGCTTTATTTGCACTTATTTGTTTAAATGTTACTTTAACCACTTGCCCTCCGGAAGGTTTATACCCCCCCTTCATGACCAGGCCACTTTTTCAGATATGGCACTGCGTTATTTTAACTGACAATTGCACTTGTAGTGCAACGCTGTACTCAAATATAATTTATGTCTATTTTTTCCCACAATTAGGAACTTTCTTTTGGCGGTCTGATCACCTCTGCGGTTTTTGTTTTTTTTTGCTCCATAAACAAAAAAATACCGTCAATTTTGAAAAAAAAATAAAGAATATTTTTTACTTCCTGCTATAATACATATCCAATATTTTTTTTTATAAAAATCGAATTTCTTCATCAATTTAGGCCAATACGTATTCTGCTACATATTTTTAATCAAAAAATCCCAATAAGCGTATATGAAATATGGGGTATTGCCTCAAATTGAAATGTAGGACACTAATAAACTGGTAACACTAATACAGTGATCAGTGCTAAAAAATATGCACTGTCACTGTGTTCCTAACCAGTGCTTATGTACTGTGTGGGAGGTGCTGTTACTAAGGTAAGGCATAGATCCATGATCCTGCTTTGCTGGAAGACAGGATCCCTGCCTTCCCTACTGACAGAATGGCGATCTGCCTTGTTTACAAATCTGCCTTGTTTACATAGGCAGATTGCTGTTCTGCCTGTGTACTGAATAATCGGCGGGTGTCGGCAGACATCACACACATGCACCCCAGACCCGGAAGTTTCAGATCACGTACTAGGTATGTGATCCAGCCACTTTGCCACTGTATTTCTAAGTTATGCAGTCGGCAAGTGGTTAAATATGCAGAATGTTCATCTGTCTCAGGGGAATCCCAATTCTCCATAGAATGTTGTCTAGTCCAAGTGGGTGTGGTTTCATTGAAACATGGGTGTGGCTTGAAAATGACATTTGGAGAAGGGGTTTGATGCATTGGGAGAGGAGTTTTTTGGCTGGGTAGTTTCATCCTCTAACAAAAATGATCCTTTTTGAAGAAGTGGATAGGATTTGTTGACCTAAAGCAGTTGTCTACAAACTTCTGCTGGGGGCCGTTTGCTTGTATTTATTTGTCCCTTGGGGCACTATTCCTCACACAGAAAGGAGACACTATTGTGCCAACTGATACCAACAATGGGGCACTATTCCTTCCAATGATACCAATGATAGGGCACTATTCCTTCCAATGATACCAATGATAGGGCACTATTCCTTCCAATGATACCAATGATGGGGCACTATTCCTTCCAATGATACCAACAATGGGCCACTATTCCTTCCAATGATACCAATGATAGGGCACTATTCCTTCCAATGATACCAATGATAGGGCACTATTCCTTCCAATGATACCAATGATAGGGCACTATTCCTTCCAATGATAGGGCACTATTCCTTCCAATGATAGGGCACTATTCCACCCCATAAGAGCCAGTTCACACCACAAAAACACACTCCACATCCGATCCTGGATGCGTTTCTGCATGCACGTTTTTAACGTGTTTTTGAAGCATTCCGGTGCATTTTTGATGCATTTCTGGATGCATTCTAGGTGCTTTTTTGTCTTATTTTTTTTATTAATGAACAAAAATCATTTATTTTTAAAGTGTATGTTTTCTAGTTTGGATATGAAGGGGAGGGGTTAGACCCTTTATCAAATTATTATTGCTGTCTGTGTCCCCATTAGGGAGATTCTCCCTAGAACAAGAGGTAAATCGAAATCATCCAATGGGAACACCGGTTCCAGGAACAACTGTCTAAGGCCGCATACACACGATCGGTCAAACCGATGAGAACGGTCTGATGGACCGTTTTAATTGGTTAAACGATGAAGCTGACTGATGGTCTGTCGCGCCTACACACCATCGGTTAAAAAAACGATCGTGTCAGAATGCGGTGACGTAAAACACAACGACGTGCTGAAAAAAACTAAGTTCAATGCTTCCAAGAATGCGTCGACTTGATTCTGAGCATGTGTGGATTTTTAACCGATGGTTGTGCCTACTAACGATCGTTTTTTTTTTATCGGTTAGGTTAAATTTAAAACAAGATTGCTTTTTTTTAACCTATGGATAAATAACCGATGGGGCCTACACACGATCGGTTTGGTCCGATGAAAACGGTCCATCAGACCGTTCTCATCGGTTTGACCGATCGCGTGTTTACGCGGCATTAAGGACAAACTCTGATAATTTGGGGAGATTTCCACAGACTTTATGTTGTGTTTCTGGGACAGGAAATTACATTTCCCCAATGGTACATAAGCGGCAAAAAACGAACTGGACAGGGGTTTCAACCTTTCTCCAATTTAACGTTTTGGCTGTTAATGCACTTGAAATATAACATTTTTCCATTTGTTTTGGTTTATAAAAAATATTAAAATTGAGTAAAACCTTGTTGGACCACAATGGCAATTTTTTTTTTTTCGTGCATGTTTCCTTCTCATATTTTCACATTATCACAAAAATTGTGTATTCACCTGTATTAATTTTTTTTGACAATACCATGATGCCATTTTGTAAATGTTATAAATAAGAAATATGAATAGAGATATAGAAACACTGATGTAAGGGCTGGAAAATACATATTTTGCAAAGAATTTTGTGCATTTTTTTTTTATTCTTGGTTCCTGCTATAACAAGAACAGGGGCAATGACTCACTAAATGATAAAGCCAGGATGAGGATGATGGCCCTGAAACGCATTCCTTTGTAAACAAGGTCCTTTTAAAACAGGTTTAAAAAAAACATATGAAAAAATCCACTTGAGTGTATTTAGCAATTAGCTTGTCCATTTAATGGCCTTTAAAATGTTATTTATGCAGTAAAAAGTTGTCTCAAAAGTGCTTTGTGGTTTTTAAGTTGCATTATCACACTTTCAGAGTCAACCGATAGGATAAAATGGTTGACTTTATGTGGGTGATAGAGGCACTTCTAACATGTCTCACTTTTTTCCCCTAGGGAGGTTTCCCCCATTACGGCCAAGTCAATAATGACTTTTTAATGCTTAAAGGTTGTGTGGTGGGGAGCAAGAAGAGAGTGCTCACGCTTAGGAAGGTGAGTTGATCTCAATATGCGTGTGTGTGTGTGTGTATATATATACAGTATATATATAAACTAAATGATGTATGTATAAAAAAGATAGCCGATACATTGCCGAAAGCATGTAGTCTCCTCTTCATATTATTAAGTTGAGGTGTTTCTAGTGAAGGACATTGTTAATTCTACAGTTTATAAGGAAATGTAAGGCCTTGTACACACGACCGGATTATCCGATGAAAACGGTCCGCCGGACCGTTTCCATCGGACATATCCGCTGCCGGATTTTGGTTTGATGGTTGTACACACCATCAGACCAAAATCCCAGCGGAAAACATACGCGGTGACGTGTCGCGACGTGGCTGCGCCGTCGCCGCGACGATGACGCGGCGGCGTGCGCGACCCTGGAAGGTAAATACTTCCACGCATGCGTCGAATCACTTCGACGCATGCGAGGGATGGCGGTCGGTCGGACAAGTCCGGTGAGTCTGTACAGACGACCGGATTTGTCCGACGGACAGGTTTCCAGCGGACAGATTTCTTAGCATGCTAAGAAATTTTTGTCCGCTGGAAAACGGTCGGCTGGACAAATGTCCGCCGGAAAACTGTCCGATAGGCCGTACACACGACCGGATTTGTCTGCTGGAACTGGTCCGCGGACAAATCTCAGCAGACAGATCCGGTCGTGTGTACAGGGCCTTAGACAATTGTACATCTCCAGCCTTGTGGCAACAGTTTCGGGAAGGTCCATTTCTGTTCCAACATGACTGTGTCCTAGGGTGCCCACGTGTCCCGGATTGCCTGGGACTGTCCCACATCTGACATGTCTGACCTGGGTCCCGGGCACCTTCATTCCGGGACAATACAGTGTCCCAGAATGAAATAGAGGACACAGTCACCCCCTACTAACTAGTAACTACTTTTCCAGAACTGGTTGCTAGGGCCAGCGCTGCCTGGCGTCTTTCAACCAGTGACAATTTACTCTCAGACAGTGAGGCCGGGAGCGAGGCCTGCGACTAGTACAGCACTGCTGTCCCCACCCACCTTGGCACCTCCTCCTTCTCCGACACCCAGCGGCAAGCAGCAGGGACTGGTGTGATCTTCACTCTCCAGATAGTAACGCCACTCCTTTCCTTCAATGCACGTGGCTCATGCAGAGGGAGTGACAGCAACACTGCATCTGGGGGCAGGCTATGGGTGGCAAGCGGCCCTGCATCTGGTGGCAAGTGGCACATTCCGCTGACAAATAACCCGCCGCCGAATTCCCCCTCAACCCCTGAGACTACATTTCCCCCCGCCCCCCCTCATCTTTTTTTGAGGAAGGTGAGGGGGGGCGGGGTGTCCCTGAATGGCAGTTTGGAAATGTGGTCACCCTACTGTGTTCCTGTGTCTAAAGCCAGCTCCAAAACTATATGGTTTAATGAATTTGATATGGGGGAACTTGAGTGGCCTGCACAAAGTCCTGACTTCAACCCTACTGAACCCTTGAGATGAATTGGAATGTCAATTGCGAGCCAAGTCTTCCCATCCAACATTACCTGACCTCACAAATGTATTTTTTGGCTGAATGAGCACAAATTCCCACAGACACACTCCAAAATCCAGTATAAAGCCTTCCCAGAAGAGTGGAAACTGTTCTAGATGAAGAGAGGAAGTCAAATGGTCTTGGTTTTGGAATGGGAAGTCCAACATACTCAAATAGTTTTTAACCATTTTTAACCATATGGTGAATACCTACTCATGTACATGTGTACTGATGTTTTCCAAACCTTATTTCAGTTTAGTTGCAGGTAATGTACATGGAGGTAGTCATATTTTCCCATTGCAATTGCTGGCGTTGCCTACAGATGGTGCCTGGCTGATCTTGTTATTGGTCAAAAGAAGAGCTGCGCTGTTGTAAGCTAAAATGTGACACTGAAGTGCTAGATAAATATCAATTAAAATTATGAAACACCGACTGAGTGAAAATAAATGATGGCCCGGATTCAGATAGCAGTTACGACGGCGTATCTCCGGATACGTCGTCGTAACTCTGAGTTGCGGGGTCGTATCTATGCGACTGATTCATAGAATGAGTTACGCATAGATTTCTCTAAGAGTCTCTTACACCGTCGTATCTTAGGCTGCAAATTTACGCTGGCCGCTAGGTGGCGTTTCCATAGATTTACGCAAGGAATATGCAAATTAGGTAGATACGCCGATTCACAAACGTACGTCCGCCCATTTTTTTACGTTGTTTACGTTCGGCTTTTTCCGGCGTAAAGTTACCCCTGCTATATGAGGCGTATCTTATGTTAAGTATGGACGTCGGGCCAGCGTCGTATTTTCCGTCGATTACGTCGTTTGCGTAAGTCGTTCGCGAATAGGGCTGGGCGTAATTTACGTTCACGTCGAAAGCATTGGCGATTTGCGGCGTAATTTCGAGCATGCGCACTGGGATTCTTTCACGGACGGCGCATGCGCCGTTCGTAAAAAACTTCAAATACGTGGGGTCACAATTAATTGAAATAAAACACGCCCACATCATCCACATTTGAATTCCGCGGGCTTACGCTGGACCACATACGTTACGCCGCCTTAACTTACGGGCGCAAGTTCTTTCTGAATACAGAACTTGCGCCCTAATTTACGGAGGCGTAACGTATCTGAGATACGTTACGCCCGCCGATAGATACACTATTGTATCTGAATCCGGGCCTGAATCTGTAAATAGGTCTGTGAGACCTCAATAGGATAACAAGAAGGGGTTAATTCCTAAATTAGGTAGAAACCTGAGAATTATCAAATGAATAAATAGCAGTCCATGTGAACAAACCAAAAAAAAACCTTAGGAATAGTGTTGCTCACGAATATTCGTATTGCTAATATTCGGCTCGAATATGGCATATTCGAGTATTCGCGATATATTTCGAATTTCGCGGTGAATATTCGCAATTCCGAATATTCGCATTTTTTCAATTTTATTTTTAAAACAGATCACATCCTATCGACGTCTAAAAGCATTGCTGGTATGATTAGAGACCCTGGGCCGAGTAGCTAAGCTGAGGCGATCCTTTTATGTTGCCGAATTGAAAGAAAAAAAATTGCGAATTTTCGCTAATGCGAATGCGAAAATTATTGCGAATTTTCGATAACTGTGGTAGGAGAACTCTGATTGTCTCTGATGCAAAAGGGGGGGGCTTTGTGTATGTGTATGTTATGAATATTTGTATGTTTGATATTATTTTTTTTTGTAAGAAGGAAAAAATTGCGCATACCTTAAAAAAAGGGGAGAATACAGAAGCAACTCAAAAATGTTATACAACATAAATTAATACAAGACAGAAAATGGAGTCGCTCTACAAGAATAAAAAATATGTCTAGTGACAAGACATGTGGGCAAATTATAAAATAAGCAAGCGCAAATAACTTGTGAAATACACAGTGAAACAAATATATAAAGAAATATAGTCCCAATAATAGAAAAATAATCTTTCATAAAAATGTCTGATATGTGAAGTGAAAAAAAGTCCAAAGCATGCAGCATGAACGTGTTCAATCTTCAAGGTGTTTGATTGACAAACGGCTGTGACAGATGGATAGAGTAAAGAATCACCACCAATGCAAAACACTTTTTATTTTCTATTGTAATATATCACGAATATTCTGATCCAATCAGAGTGCTCCTTCCGCATTTGCCGAATATTCGCAATTATTTTGTATTGTAAAATATCAAGAATATTCTGAGCCAATCAGAGTGCTCCTTCCGCATTTGCCGAATATTCGCAATTATTTTGTATTGTAAAATATCAAGAATATTCTGAGCCAATCAGAGTGCTCCTTTGGCATTTGCCGAATATTCGCAATTATTTTGTATTGTAAAATATCAAGAATATTCTGAGCCAATCAGAGTGCTCCTTCCGCATTTGCCGAATATTCGCAATTATTTTGTATTGTAAAATATCAAGAATATTCTGAGCCAATCAGAGTGCTCCTTCCGCATTTGCCGAATATTCGCAATTATTTTGTATTGTAAAATATCACGAATATTCTGAGCCAATCAGAGTGCTCCTACAGCATTTGTCGAAATTACGCAGTAAATATCGCATTCGCATTTTGCGAAATTTTCGAAAAAATATCAAGAATATTCTGAGCCAATCAGAGTGCTCCTACCGCAGTTATCGAAAATTCGCAATTATTTTCGCATTCGCAATAGCGAAAATTCGCAATCATTTCATTTCGATAAAATATCACGAATATTCGAATTTAGCGAATATATCTCGAATATTCGACTATATATTCGAGATATATCGCGAAATCGAATATGGCGTATTCTGCTCAACACTACTTAGGAATACCATTAACAAAGCGTCAAAGGTAAAAAAATGTGAATATAATAAAAATTACTAATGCAGAGTGTCCATATAAACTTAAATATCCCCAGTGTTCAACAAATCCAATAGTCCAGGAAAAAATGCTGACAGGATAGTGCCTCCACCAAACAATAACACTGCTGCTTACCAGATCGATGTGATCTCTAATTATAGGAGATCAATATGCGCATATGGTTGATATCCCACCCCGGGGTCTCTATTGGTAGCAAAAATCCCTCAGTGTGGTTCAATGTTGCATAGAAGATGTCTCAAACAACGTAGCAATCTAGGATGCACCACATAAAAAAAGGAAGGGACTAGCATAGAGTAAAACCCTTAAAAATGTAATTAGTAACATAAAAATGCACACTTACATCGAAGAAGTGAGAGAAGGCATATAAAATATAATCGAGCCAGCCGGCTCTTCGATTTCGCAGCCTCTGTTTCGGGTCTGGTGCACAACGCGGTGACGTCAGAACGTGGTTCCTCCCAATGTTTCGTCACTAGAGGGACGAGGTCTTGGCATTGCTAATGTACTGCAGTTTTATGTGAATGGGTATCAGACTGAAAATATTAGTCACTCTGCAGTCTCTGATGTAAGCAATCTACAATGCTTTTGGTAACCAGAGACCATGTGATATAGTTTCCTCGGCTTACTTGGGCTAGCTAAGGAACATTGAATGTTGATTCGTGGGAATAAAGAGGTACCTTTTGCTTAAAATAATAATTTGGATTTGTAATGTTGGCATGTGTCCTTATCATTGGAATTTGAATGAATTTAGGGAAATCCATAGAAGCCTTCTCATGTCTATATCTCTCTCTTTTTCTCTACGATAGTCTCTATTGGTTCATACCAGTCGTCGTGACCTGGAGCCTATTGAGCTGAAATTCATTGATACGACATCGAAGTTTGGCCATGGATGCTTCCAGACAGACCAGGAGAAGAGAGCTTTCATGGTATGTTCAGTGCTGATGTAACAGATATATAAACACCAGTCCTAAATGTCCCAGGGGTCTATGAATTTTTCCAAATCCAAAGATCTATTTAAGGTCCCTGAGCACAGATGGGATGCCTTCATTTTCATGCTGCAGGCGCAGTTAACAGGTCTATATGTGGTGCTGGGCTTCCTTTTAGAAAGCTTAGCTTGCTCTTAAAAGTATTTTAAAGGCCCCCTGTCATAAATGTTTATTTGTAAAATATTGATGATAAACATCTAACTATAAGGCCAGGTTCACACTAGTGCGGGTTGGGAATTGGCGAAAAATCACACGCTTTCCCGACCCACACAGAAACACACTAATTTTTAGCAAACGCGCAGGGATGCCATTAATTCTTGGCACCCCCATGCATTGGTCCATGTTTTCGAGTGCACCAAACTGCATAGTGCCTCAGCACCATGTGGATCCATACGGCGCAATTAAAAAAAGCATCAGTGACTTTTCTCCCTGCATTAATGGTAGGGCAGCCAATTGAAATTAATTAGCTGCCCTACAGGCTATTTGTAGATGCAAACAAGCATACATAGGTCTGAACTAGGCCTAACAGTTTATCTACATGCAAACTTAAAGCATTTCTCCACTTAACCGCCCCCCCCCCCCCATCCCTTTTCTTTTACCACTGCAAACCAGGAGGTGGGATCTGCACGTTTCAGATTCTCACCCATTCAGTGGATCCAGCGTTGTCCTGTTGAGATCCTCTCATGCCTGGCCACTGCTCTGTCCTGCCATGTTGTTTCTGATGTCATCGAGAGGCCTGCTGGCTCTTACGGGCTCTGGACCAGCCTCTAGACGTGCCACTAGACCCGTCCTCCCGTAAATAAAACCGCAAGGCCTCCTGGTATATGTGACATACAAATCCCAGGAGGCACAGTGGGCACAGTACATAGGCGAATGACATGTATTGGAGGTGGGACCAAACCCTTTTTCTAGGAAAAAATATAAAAAAAAAGCTGCTATACAGGTAGCCGAGTGGAGGAGGGGTGGACAGGAGGCACTTTCAATTTATGGGTGAAGATCCACTTTATAACAAAGGTAAATAAGGCTGATAAAAACTTTACTGTTCCATTGAAAAGCAGAAATCAGTTGCCATATTGCTTATCCTCAGGGAACTGTTTGTAATTTCAAATTTATACTATGCAGAGGAAGACGCCAGGGCAATCACATTGGTGCTGATGGGGAATTTTCATATATATTTTTTTTTCGTTCACATAATGTTAAAAATAAACCCTTAATTTCGACACTTGAATTCATAAAATTGTGCAAGCATAACTCTTTATAAATAATATGAGTTTTTATTTTTAATATGTATTCCCTCCCTGTTAGAGCCAATGTTAGACTATCAGATTCTAAAGTCATCCTATCTTCTGCCGGAGCTAAGGGCTTTTAGGATTTCAAGATAGATAGATAGAGAAAAAAAGTTTTTCTTATGCCGCATACACACGATCATTTTTCAGCATGAAAAAAAACGTTGTTTTTCAGCATGTCTAAAAAACAAAGTTTTCCCAACTTCATCATTAAAACGACGTTGCCTACACACCATCGTTTTAAAAAAATGATCTAGCAAAGCGCGGTGACGTACAACACGTAGGACGGCACTTTAAAGGGGAAGTTCCATTCGCCTTTGGGCTGCTTTAGCTGATTCCGTGTTAGTAAAAGACGATTTTCTGTCTGTTACAGCGTGATGAATGTGCTTACTCCATTATGAACGGTAGTTTTACCAGAACGAGCGCTCCCGTCTCATAACTTGCCTATGAGCATGCACGGATTTTTAACGTCGTTTTAGCCCACACACGATCATTTTTTACAACCCGAAAAACAACATAGTTTAAAACGATGTTAAAAAATGCAGCATGTTCGAAAAAAAATGTTGTCGTTTTTCAGAACCTGAAAAACGATGTGCAGCCCACACACGATCATTTTAAATGACGTTTTTTAAAAATTACGTTTTTTTAAAAACAACATTTTTTTTCAAGCTGAAAAATTATCGTGTGTATGTGGCATTACTTGACAGTTTGCCCCCTTCAGCAGCCAGTCAGTGTTTGGTATCAGTCATAAATTCACTAAGGAGTCAGGTTATTCTGCACTCATAGGGAGTTGATATTTCTGCACTCATAGGGAGAAAATACAAGTGTAAAGTAGAACACTCAGCTATCCCTGGGAGGCACTGCTGCACAATACCACAATCTAAAGCTCATATTTACACATTACAACCTAGCCATGCAATCTTCTTCCAATCAACATTAGATTTTTTTTAGATTTAGAGTTGCCAAATGTATACACAGTGGGTATAGAAAAAAATCAGAGCCCGGACCTAAACCCCATTGAAAATCTGTGGAATGATTGAAGACTTCAGTCCACAAACGGTCACCATCAAATATAATTGAACTTGAGCAGTTCTGCAAAGAAGAATGGGCAAATATTTCAAAATTTAGATGTGCAAAGTTAGTAGAGACATATCCCAACAGAGTAAAGGCTGTAATTAAAGCAAAAGGTGGTTCAATAAAATACTGACACAAGGGGGTGATCCTTTTTCCAACTCAGTGATTCTGTGAATTGAATATTTTTTTTGACATGTTGGCGTTATATCTTTTACTTGCATGCTATAAGTTGCATTGAGTAAATACAACTGGATAAAACAAAAAATGTGTCTGTCTATTTCAGGCTCCACAACATGTGATTATTTTAAGTGGGGGGGGGGGGGGTAAATCTTTTCTAAACCCCCTGTAATAGGAGAAGCTATCTAAAATAGTCCAATCAGGCAGGCCCTTACATTACATAGTTGTTGGTAGATCTAAAGTAAATTGTATAGTGAGATTGTGTAAGGAACTTTTTTAAGCTTTGGATAAAGTGGAGAAGAATTAGACACCCTGTCGAGGTTTTGCTGTCTGATTCCATATTGGGAAGACTGACCCTGTATTTGTTCTGGAGACCACTGTCACTGAAGCAGAAAGTGGGGGAAACCCAAAATGTTATAGTTGCCCCCAGAACAAAATGTAAAAGGAAATATTTTAAATGGAGGAACTTTTTTTTTGGGGACAACTGTCTCAGAGGAGAATTTCCCCCACTTTGGAAAATTTCACTAACTTCGTCTTGCATTACTGGGACAGGAGGTGAAGGGAAATGGTACACTGATAGCAACAAAAATCCTGCCCATACTCTATCCAAAGCTAAAAAAGAATTTTGGCTGTTAATATATAAATGGTAAAGCGGAGTTCCACTCAAAAGTGAAACTTTCGCTTATCCGTCTCCTCCCCCCCCCCATCCAGTGCCACATTTGGCACCTTTCAGGGGGGAGAGGGCAACGGGTACCTGTTTTTGACTTCCTGAAGACCGGGCCGCGAACCGATCTCCCGGAAGTTCAGCACCCTCCTCCTTCCTCCGCCGCCGGACCAATTAGAAAGCGCAGCGCGCTTCATGGATGCGCAGTAGGGAACCAGCTGTGAAGATGAAAGGCTTCACTGTCAGGTTTCCTTACCAGGAATGGCAGTGGCTGCACCTGACAGCTGATCCGAAGATCGGCTGGGGTGCCGACATTGCAGGCTCCCTGGACAGGTAAGTGTCCATATATTAAAAGTCAGCAGCTGCAGTATTTGTAGCTGCTGACTTTACATTTTTCGTGGGGGGGCTGGACCTCCTCTTTAAGGATATTTATACACTTTGAGGATAACGTGTATTGCTACATACATTTTAGAGGATTTGGAAGATGGTGTGTTATCAGTACAGATAAGCATATTTATGATATAACACAAACACAAGGGAACCTATTGTTCTAATACAGAGAGGATGGGAGCTTGTAAATATGAGAGCAGCAGGAGCAGGAGCAGGGGGCACTGACACGAGTAGACAGTCATAGAGGGGATGGGGGAGATGATGGAGGAGAGGACACAGGAGACAGATAGAAGGCTGCAGCTGACGGAAACACAAATACTGACAACAGTGTCAGGGCTCAGCAGCCCCGATATATCATGGTCAGCGTACAGGGGAAGGGCATAGCCAGGCAGGATCAGACAGGTATTACAGGTGATACAGGGGGCCAAATGACACGCCACAAGTGCTGTGCTGTATAACATGCCTGATATAGTAACTATCTGGATTGTTACTGTTCCATAAGGTTTTTGGAGAAACATATCATATATTCCTCCTTTTTTACAGGGACCTCAGAAGAAACATCTCATAAAAGGCATGCCGGAGGTTGCTGAAGATCTTTAAATGTTATGGCTAGTCATGGGTTTATGATTTAAGAGATGTCATGACAATAAAATGCTCATTAGAATGATGTCTTTATTGTAATATTATTTTGCCTGATTTTATTGGCAAATTTGAAAGCTACAATATTCGAGTGATCGAGTTAAATAGAGTGCCACGCTGTGTTTGAGCGATCGGCCTTCCTTTATAAGTCCCAGTACTGGAACCATGTTATATGAAGAAGAAAGTAAATAGTCTACCACAGAAACCAGTTGCATTCCAGCTGTCAATTATTCCATGTAGCAAAGCTAACATCTAATTGGTTGATTTACCAGCACCATTATTACTTTTCTTTTGCTTTAGTGTTGAATTGCTATAACTTCAGAAATACTGAAGCAGGGAGAACTGGTAACCTTTGGCCTGGAGGGCTAAACCCAACCAACTAGCCCTTTAATGGTAGGGACATATTTCTGGGCTAATTAAAGCATATATTAAAAATGAGACGACTCGTTGGTTGGTGGGTATGACAAAGGCTGGGTGTTCCTAAATAACATGGTTAATTGGGAAACATCTTTTGGCATCTTCCAGAATCAGCTTACTTTGCGACTCTCCAGTAGAAGGAAAAGGTACCCCAAGGGGCTTTGAGTTGCAGGGGACCCCAAGGGACTCTCCGAGTTTGGTCACATGACATCTCAGATTTTCAGGGTAAGTTGGTGCTGGAAGACTTCCCTCTGCCACATGCTGTGATCCCAGGTCTGGACATACCGCAGGTATCTACAGTATATAACACCCACCACCTTGTGTCACTGACTGAGGTTCCAAAGCCTATCTGAGTGCTGAAGTTTTGCTTAGGGCCACCAGCTCAACGAATCTCATTAGTACTGGCCCAGGAGGCAAATGCCCCCAGTCCAGTCTTTCCATTTATGTATTCTACATAGGGGAGTACCTATTATAAAACTATAAATAATGTATCATTGTGCTGGAAGCACTATCTCAGACAATTTTTCCCATAGTAATGAATCTGACTCCCTCTTTCCATTTCTTCAGATGTATTAGAAGGCCTCATGTACGCTGCTGCTGGTAAACGGACGTTTAGGAGCAGTTGGGCATTTTTTTCAGCTGCCCCTGAACTCTCCTCTATGATATCTTATCAGTACATGTACACAGGGTCGTTTATAGTCGTTTCTAGGCAGTTGAGTTTAGAGCAGTGGTCATCAACCCTGTCCTCAGGGCCCACTAACAAGCCAGATTGTATGTATTACCTTGGGGAGATGCAGATTAGAATACTGTAATCACTGAGCAGCAAATGATATCACCTAGGATGTATTTGTTATCTCGCAAACCTGGCCTGAGGACAGGGTTGATGACCACTGGTTTTAAGGGTCCTTTCACACTAGCTGACCGTTCGTCCGCTAGTTCGTTCGAAATTTCCGATGGAATAAAAAAAAAACAATGGAATTTTCCGTCGGAATTCCGACGAAGCAGACTTCCATCAGTCTTGCATACACACTGTCAGACTAAATTCCGACCGTCCAAAAGGCGGTGACGTAAAACACTACGACGAGCCGAGAAAAATTAATTTCAATGCATCCGAGCATGCGTCGACTTCATTCTGAGCATGCGTGGGTTTTTTCTCCGTCATAGTTGCACACAGACGATAGGAATTTCCTATCGTTTTTTTTTTCCATCGGGAAAAAAAAAAACATGTTCTATTTCTAAACACAGATGGAAAAAAGCTGATGGGGCCCACACAGGATCGGAATTTCTGATGAAAAAAGTCCATCGGACTTTTTTCATCAGAAATTCCGATCGTGTGTACGCGGCATTAGAGTGTGAGAGAAAGGACTCAGTGCTTGATCCCTATGAACAAAAGTTATACAGGCAAAGTCAGCATGATAGTACAAAGTATAAAGGCAATATGAAGTACCTTACCTTAGTGATTTGACTACAGTAAACTGAGATCTGATCAGTAACCTTTAACCTCTTTATTGAATGCGCACAACAGTATGTAGAATGGTCCTGTGCATCAACTGAATTTGACCAATACAATGGTAGCTTTACTTAGGTTTGTCATTTTATCCTACTGAAAGCTAAATGGCGTTTGGCTGCCATAATCTCTGTTCTTTACACATAAATGTCTACCTGTATGAAGTAGTAAAAAAAAACAAAAAACGGAACTACTATGTTTATAAGAGAATAGAGACACATAAGGGGGGATATACTAATGCCGGCCATACACGGTTCGAATTTCAAAAGAATTTTCATACGAAAATCGTATCGAAGAATTTTCGTATGAATTTCACATCATTAGTGGGCTGCAGCAACAGACGATTTTCGTGCGGCAATAAAATCTGAGGAATCGGACATATTCTAATTTTTTTGAAAAACAAACGATTTTCTAATCAATGATGGGAGAATCGTGCGAGAAATGTAATAGAAAAAAAAATGCGCATGTGAAAGAACGGAAAATTCCCGGAGAGAAAAGAAGATTCCCGGCCACGAAAAAAAAAATTCTGTAGCAACATGAGGTAAAATTGAAGGTTTGGTCTGCGAAATTTCGAAAAATCAATGGTGGTGCCATCGGATCCCAAAAAAACCAACGTTCTCATTTTGAAAATATATATTTTTTTCGAAATTCGACCGTGTATGGACTGCTTAACACAGGAGTACACACAATCTGATGCAGCTGTGCATATTAACCAATCAGCTTCTAACTTAAAGCGGGGGATCACCCGATTTTTTTTTTTTAACATTAGATTGAGGCTAATTGTGGGAAGCAGAATCGGGTGTTTTTTTAAAAATCAATGCCGTACTTACCGTTTTAGAGATAGATGTTCTCCGCGGCTCCCGGGTATGGCCTGCGGGACTGGGCGTTCCTATTTGATTGACAGCCTTCCGACCGTCGCATACAGCGCGTCACGAGTTGCCGAAAGAAGCCAAACGTCGGTGCGGCTCTATACGGCGCCTGCGCACCAACGTACGGCTACTTTCGGCAACTCGTGACGCGCTGTATGCGACGGTCGGAAGGCTGTCAATCAAATAGGAACGCCCAGTCCCGCAGACCATACCCGGAAGCCGCGGAGAACATCCATCTCTAAAACGGTAAGTACTGCATTGATTTTAAAAAAAAACACCCGATTGTGCTTCCCACAATTAGCCTCAATCTAATGTTAAAAATTAGTTTTTCGGGTGAACCCCCGCTTTAAGCTTAATCAATTAGGCTTTGACAATAAAACCTGGAAGCTGATTGTTTTCTATGCAGAGCTGCACCAGATTTTGTATGTACCGATTTTAGCAAATTGCCATAATGCCAATTTTATACTTACTGTATCCCTCAGCTACCATGGTGGAAATACCAACAGAGACTCATAAGAAAGGTGTCTGGACTGGGACTCTCCTAGTGGCTGATGAAATATTTCATTCTTGTCCTGATCTAGAAATGGGAATGTGATATGGGTAACACATCTACCTCCCCATGTTCTACATTATTTTACATAATTATCCCACAGAGAAAACCATAGCAGGTATCACAGTGCCATGTTGTTGTAGCCTGCTCTGGAATAAGGTCCTTCTACTGGTCCTTCTACAATGGTTTCCTTCTACTGGTCCTTCTATAATGATTTCCTTCTACTGGTCCTTCTATAATGATTTCCTTCTACTGATCCTTCTACAATGGTTTCCTTCTACTGGTCCTTCTACAATGGTTTCCTTCTACTGGTCCTTCTACAATGGTTTCCTTCTACTGGTCCTTCTACAATGGTTTCCTTCTACTGGTCCTTCTACAATGGTTTCCTTCTACTGGTCCTTCTATAA
Source organism: Rana temporaria (assembly GCF_905171775.1). Lineage (NCBI taxonomy): Eukaryota > Metazoa > Chordata > Amphibia > Anura > Ranidae > Rana > Rana temporaria. The sequence continues at coordinate 24,719,297 of NC_053494.1, read as the reverse complement.
TGATTTCCTTCTACAATGGTTTGTAATCATTTTTGTGGTCTGAAATGAACTTTCTTCATCAATGGATCCATGATATAGTGCAGTAGGTGTCATTTGTCCTTCTAAATTACTCTTAGACTGCCCAGAGTTCTCTGTGCATCCCAATCTTGTGCGTTTGCTTGACCAGAAGGCTCCTGTTACAAGTTCATAAGAGTCCTGGCTTGGAGGGGTCAATTTGTGTTGGCCCTGTATTATCCACTGCAGACTGCATTATAGGAAAGTACAAGTCATCCATGTTTGGCATCACTAAGATTTTCTGCCATTGGGGGGGAAAAAAAGGACACAGCTTAAAAGCCAAGTATATTACTTTCCATAAATACAATACAATACTTAGAGCAAAAATTGGAATCTATCATACTATCAATAATGGTTAAAAATTGCCTATTGTATTGCTGAACATTGAGATTTTCACTGTATGAATGATAGATTATGGCCATGTGAGCCCGTTCATTCGCTAGGTGCAAACATACTAGAACATGTTTATTAGTCAAACCAATTTCACTGGAACACAGAATTTTTTTTAAATCTTTGCCAGAGCAATCTTGCCTGAATAGAGTGTTATTTGCAAAAAAATTTATAAATAGAGATGTCTTAGCATTAGACATATTTTTTCATGGTAAAGACCAATTGAAGTGAACTTATACTTTAAATTAGTTAAATATACCGCAGAACCTCGGTTTACGAGTAACTCAGTTAACAAGCTTTTTGAGAGACAAGCACATTTTTTTAACTTCTTGGAGCCCCGAAACATTGTCAAACAGGGCCATCTTGATAGCATCATGGGCCCCTGGGCAAAGTAATGCTATGGGGCCCCTACAAGCCCCAATTTACGAACCTACTTTACAGCGTGTCAGCCTGTCACTTGCCACTGTCAACTGCCTCCAGATTCAGCGTGTCACTTGCCACTGTCACCTGCCCCCCAGATTCAGCATGTCACTTGCCACCGTCAACTGCCTCCAGATTCAGCGTGTCACTTGCCACCGTCACCTGCCTCCAGATTCAGCGTGTCACTTGCCACTGTCACCTGCCACCAGATTCAGCATGTCACTTGCCATTGTCACCTGTCTTCAGATTCAGCGTATCAATTGGCACCCGTCCCCTGCCACCAGATTCAGCGTGTCACTTGCCACCCGTCCCTTGCCATCAGATTCAGTGTGTCACTTGCCACCCATCCCCTGCCACCAGATTCAGTGTGTCACTTTCCATCCATCCTCTGTCTGAGAGACAGAGGAGAGGGGTCTGAGAGGCAGAGGAGAGGGGTCTGAGAGGCAGAGGAGGGGGGTCTGAGAGGCAGAGGAGAGGGGTCTGCGAGGCAAAGGAGGGGGGTCTGAGAGGCAGAGGAGGGGGGTCTGAGAGGCAGAGGAGGGGGGTCTGCGAGGCAAAGGAGGGGGGTCTGAGAGGCAGAGGAGGGGGGTCTGAGAGGCAGAGGAGAGGGGTCTGAGAGGCAGAGGAGACTGTGCCCAGTAAGCAAGTGGTTAAAGAATTGCGAGTGTTGTTTTTCCAAAACGACCAGAATTCAAGCTAATGGGGCTTGCAGTACCGCATGAGGTGGGGGGGGGGGCACCGGAGCCAAGCAGAGCATCCCCCAGAGGATGCCTTTTTAGGACAAAACGTTGGGACGGGCTCTGCTGATGCCACTGCGTCATTTGATTTTATCTACATGCTTTTAATATCTTCTCAAATGTGAGTGTCCATTTTTTACAATAAATGTTTCTTGTTGAAATGGTATCACACTATGTGGCCTATTTTCTCTCCTTCTTCCGATTTATTATTTGGATGAATTGCCTTTGAGTTTGTGTCACTGCATCCTTGGTTGAACCCTACTGGCAACAATATTGTGACGGTCTTCTGCCTCTTATGTCTACATTGGAAGCTGTGTATGCTGATATACTTTCCTCCCCTGGGACTCATTGGGCGTATGCCTAGTTGGGTTCAACATATCTGGTAAGCCTCTCTTTTTTACCGGTGGTGGAATACCTACAAACAACTGTTTTATTATTACTCACAGATATCTAACACACCCTTGCTGAGCCAAAACTAGAACTCACAAATCAGCAAAGCTCTTGCTCTCTGCTGATTGTAGACCTTGAGCCCTGACTCAGCTTTTGGTATATCAGATCTTTGCAGGGAGACCACTGCTTCCACACAGAGAGTCTTTTTTAAACAATCGGCTTCTTTCGCACTGGGGAGCACACACGTTGATCAAAATCTGGCCAACTTTAGACTGACAGTTAAAATATAAATAAAGGCAAAACTTTTTTTTATAGTTTAAAATAGTGGGGAGATGAATTATAACACCTGACAGTTTTTTTTGCTGTCTGTCCCCTTGTTAGGCAGATTCACCCTCTCTATTTCTTTTTCCTGTTGACCATTATCATTGAAAGTAAAAGAAAATCCCAAATTTTGGGTTATCCCCAGAAAAGTAACAGAGGGGAAATCTTCCAATGGAGACATTATCTGGGGATCCCCAAGAGATTCCCTTAATTTGCTGGATTTCCATTCACTACTGTTTAGCTATGGGGGACAGGAAGTGAAGGTTAATCTCCCCAATGAGACAAAGATGGCAAATCTAAACCTTACAGGGGTTATTACCTCCCCTTTCTCTATCCAAAATGAAAAAAAAGTTTTGCCTCTATAGTAGTTCTACTTTAAGTTGGGCTTTAAATGCCCAAGCAGATCTCCAGCCAAAAGCTTCTTTTATTTATTTACTTTACTTTCACAAAGTTTCCTCTATACTTTTTATTCACTATTAATTACAGAAATGGCACCTATATAGATTTTCACAATGAAGTCAGTGTACATGCAATTTTGGTAGACGTGTTATATTAGAAGTTGGGTACCTGGAACTCATCTTGTAGTTTCTTCTCTATCCATTCAGTGACATGCATAAATGTGACTTCTCGTTCTCCAAGCTTTGGGACAACCTTCATCTCCACTTGTGGCGGTGATCGGAAACTGTACCTACAATATATGTTGATGATTGATATTTCGAATGTGAACTCTAATCAACACAGCAGGAAAACATAGAAAGAAAGTCAAGTCTAAACTATTGGAAAAATCTTAAGTATGGAAGATAGCTAATTAAAGTGGAGTTCCACCCATAAATATAACATTACATCAGTAGTTTAAAAAAAAATTCATTAGTCCTTTACGATTTTTTTTTTTTTTTTAGATGCCTTCAAAGTGTTGTTGCTAGGCAGAATAGTTAATCTTCCCATTTCCTGCACCTAGGTGCTTAATGCTTCCTAACCTACACCGCACAGACTTCTGGGAATGTAGTGTGTGTAACTTTCCAGGAGTCTGTGCACTCCCCAGTCTCAAAGAATGATGTGACTTGGACAGCACAGGTGCTGAAACCTGATCTGACACTGCTTGTGCAGCACTGAGCATGTGCGAGATTTGCAAGGCTGAAATCCAGGAAGTCATACAGTCTGGCTTCATGATGCCCACACTTAAGATGGCCCCAGTCAATTTCTATTTTATAAAGTGTCTAAATGCTGTAACAACCTAACAAAATGGACCTTAATTTACAGACTAACTTTACTAGAATACATTAAGCTTGTGTATTGCAGGGGTATTTATATTTAAAAAGTGAAATTGTGGCTGGAACTCCGCTTTAACAGACAAGTCGTCATCCAGCATAATGCAGAATGCTCATCTCTGGAACTTTAACTCTGATATAGTTACAGTAAAAACTTGTCACAACTGATCAATAGCAAAGTTACATATTGAGATCTTACCATATGCGGTCAGTGGGGGGAGGGGGGATATTGATGGCCAAGGTTCCTTCCAGCTCCTGGAGCTCCACAGTCAGCAGCAGAGGGGTATTGGACATTTCCTCCATCTTCCTTTTAATGTACTCATTTTCTGTTGCCCTTTGGAAGTATCGTGACTTGGCGATCTTATCTACAAAGCGAAGAATTTTCCGGCTGGTACTGTTCCCACCTGGGAAGCTGCAAAAAGGAGAGTCAGCTATGAAGAGAACCCAATTTAAAACGTAAAATCAATCTTCTGCACTTGGTTGGCATGCTAGATAGGTTCCTGCAGTTGACAATATCCTCTGTAGTGGGGATATTTTCTGAAGGACCCTTAGGGCCCTTTTACACTGGGGCATTTTTCAAGCGCTTTAGCGTTAAAAAAAGCGCCTGTAAAACGCCTGAAAGAAGCTGCATCTGCAATCCCAATGTGAAAGCTCGAGTGCTTTCACACTAAAGCGCCTGAAAAACACCCCAGTGTGAAAGTGGTCTTAGCGTTAAAAAAAGCGCCTGAAAGAAGCTGCATCTGCAATCCCAATGTGAAAGCCTGAGTGCTTTCACACTGAGGCGCTGAGCTGGCAGGGCGTCAAAAAAAGTCCTGCATGCAGCTTCTTTGCAGCGCTTTAGGAGCGGTTAATACACCGCTCCTAAAGCCCCCTTCCCATTGAGGAAGCTTTTTTTAACGCCAAAGCGCCTGAAAAGCGCCTCAGTGTGAAAAGGGTCTTAGCAGCGCTTTACCAGCGTTTTTCGGGCGCTGGCAGTGTGAAAGGCCTCTGAAAGCACTTGGGCTTTCACATTGGGATTGCAGATGAGGCTTCTTTCAGGCGCTTTACAGGCTTTTTTTTAAACGCCAAAGCGCCTAAAAAACGCCCGAAAAACGCCCCAGTGTGAAAGGGGTCTTAGTCTAAGCTTGGGAAAAAGTAGGCTGTGTTCTCTGGCCAAAGCAGGAGCCTCTATGTGATCCTACATTCATCATACCATAAGAGCAAGGAGTAACAGCAAAGAGTCATGTGACATGATGACTCAGTCCGACCTGGAAGCATTGTGATTAACCTCTTGACCACCGCCCCATGTCCAAAAGACGTCCTGTTTTTAAAGATGGATATCTCGGTAACGGCAGCAGCTGCTGCCACAACCGAGGTATCCATCTTTTCAGTGGGCGGTGGTGTACACGATAACGGCGGTCTCCGCGGCGGATTCGCCGCGAGATCGCCGTTATCGGTAGCGGGAGAGGGGCCCCCCCTCCCGCCGCTCTCCCGCGCCCTCCGCCGCTTACCGGAGCCGTCGGTAGCGGCGGAGGTGATCGGGACTGTTCGGCAAGTGACTGGGGTTGCGAGCGAAGGAAAAATTTCCTTCACCCGTCCCCATAGTTCTGCTGGGCGGAAGTGACGTCAAAACGTCAGTCCCGCCCAGCGTCTTAAAGCAACATTTTTTTTTTTTGTCATTTGAAAAAATGACAGTTTAAATTTTTTTTTCTTTTTTTGCATTTAAGTCTAAATATGAGATGTGAGGTCTTTTTGACCCCCAGATCTCATATTTAAGAGGACCTGTCATGCTTTTTTCTATTACAAGGGATGTTTACATTCCTTGTAATAGGAATAAAAGTGATCATTTTTTTTTTATTTCAGTGTAAAAAATTATTAACTAAATAAAAATAAATAAGAAAACAAAAAAATAAAGTTTTTAAAGCGCCCCGTCCCGACGAGCTCGCGCACAGAAGCGAACGCATACCCGAGTAGCGCCCGCATATGAAAACGGTGTTCAAACCACACAAGTGAGGTATCGCCACGATCGTTAGAGCGAGAGCAATAATTATAGCCCTAGAGCTACTCTATAGCTCAAAAAATGCAACCTATAGAATTTTTTAAATGTCGCCTATCGAGATTTTTAAGGGTAAAACTTTGACGCCATGCCACGAGCGTGACATGTTGGGTATCATTTTACTCGGCGTAAGATTATCTTGCACAATATGTAAAAAAATTGGGCCAAATTTATTGTTGTCTTATTTTTTAATTAATTTTTTCCAAAAAAAGTGCACTTGTAAGACCGCTGCGCAAATACGGTGTGACAAAAAGTATTGCAATGACTGCCATTTTATTCTCTAGGGTGTTAGAAAAAAAATATATAATGTTTGGGGGTTTTAAGTAATTTTCTAGCAAAAAAAAACTGTTTTAGTCTCGTAAACACCGAATCTGAAAAACAAGCCCGGTGGGAAAGAGGTTAAGTTGCAGTGGAAGTTATAAAGCTCAGATGAAGGAAAATTGACCAGACCCCTGAGTTTAACAGTCATGTTTCATAGACAACATTCTCCATCGACTACTTTTTTATCCCATGTCTGTAACTGCAGTTTTTTCTATGAAATGTTAAAGTAATCTATCGCTTCATAGATAATGTGACCACTGGTTCCATACATCTTCTTAGGCCTCCTTGCTTTTTGGAGTCCAGTTGCTATTCCTTCCTGTTTGATGTAGAGAGCAGATCTTGCTTCTGTAAAATGTATCTTCCAACATTTCTAAAAACCAACGCAAAAGCCCCATGTAGAAGTACACGAATAAACCTTCCAGTGGCAGCTAGAGGGAGCTCTAATGATTTGTAGTATGCCTTCAGGAGACTGAAAACCAACAAGTGAGCAACAGTGTTTTGTACAGTCTCCCTGAAATCTGTCCCTTTTTTTTATCCCGGACGAGCCCCCACATGTTACAGGATTATCAGTGATCTGAGTGCAAGGTATGACAAAGATGCAGCCTTCAGTATCTGTATCAAAGAGGAGACACAAAACACTGCTGCTCACTTGCTTTCCAAGTTTAATGTGAACTTGTTGGTTTTCAGTCTCCTGAAGTCACACTACAAATCAATAGCGCTCCCTCTAGCTGCAGTCTAGTTATAGCAATACTGGGAGGTTTATTCATTTAGGGCCAAATCCACAAATATCGGGCGCAACTTAAATCTTCCGATTTAAGTTACACCGCCGCAAAATTTCTCCCTAAGTGCCCGATCCACAAAGCACTTAGCTTGAAATTTGCGGCGGTGTAACTTAAATGTGTCCGGCGCAAGGCGTGCTGAATCTAATGGGGCGAGTCCCATTTAAATTAGGCGCGCTCCCGCGCCGGACGTACTGCGCATGCTCCGTCGGGTAACTTACCCGACGTGCATTGCGCTAACTGACGTCGCTCCGACGTCATTTGCTTAGACGTTAACGTAAATGGCGTCCAGCGCCATTCACGAACGTCTTACGCAAACGACGTAGAATTTAAATTTCGACGCGGGAACGACGGCCATACTTAACATGGCTTAAGAGAACTAGGGCTCAGCCCTGGTTTTACGCGGCGTAACTCGACGTAAACAACGTAGATTTAGAGCGACGGGCCCGTCGGAAAGTTCGTGGATCGCCGTAAGTGTTCATTTGCATATTCTAGGCCGGCCGCAATGGCCTCGCCACCTAGCGGCCGGCCTAGAATTGCATCCTTAAGATCCGACAGTGTAATTCAATTACACATGTCGGATCTTCTGCCTATCTATGGTAAACTGATTCTGTGGATCAGTTCCATAGATAGAAACAGGGATACGACGGCGTATCAGTAGATACGCCGGCGTATCCCTTTTGTGGATTACCCCCTTACTTTCTACCTACACAACCTTATATTACCCAAACCTTGGCCAATCCTGAATATAATTTGCACAACCATAACCATTTCACTAAGCCAAATCTCTTTATAAGCCATAGTTAGGACTGATTATCCTGGTGGAATGTATGATATTGAATTATCTGGACAATAGGACCAACTTAACCAAAATAAAAATATTTCCCCCATACAGACCATATTGTGATTTACTGTACCTGTCAGTATTGTTTGGGTTTGCTCTGTCTCCCAGAGTTCCCTGTGTTTCTGCTGCTGGGATCTCTTCATCTTCTGATGAGCCAGCGCTCGAGGACTCTTCATCACTATCTGTGAAAATCCTGGCTCTTGGCATCATTGCTCTGACAATAAAAATACATTTTTTAAATGTATTAAACTTTATTTCATATAGTTACATAGTTAGTCAGGTTGAAAAAAGACACAAGTCCATCCAGTTCAACCATAAAAAAATAAAATAATAATAATATCATACAATCATATATACCCAATTCTATACCCACAGTTGATCCAGAGGAAGGCGAAAAACCCCAGCAGAGCATGAGATCCAATTTCTGCCTCTGCTGATCACATGACCCAAATTCTGCATCAGAGGCCATTTGGTTTCTGTTGAAGAGGCGTATGGGACTATGGTTCAGACAGAGCCATCCAATCCTCTGATCATCCACTTAAAAAAAAAATCTTATGATTAGCGCCCTGGGTCATTGTCACATGACCAGGATGGGAGGGAGATCTGAGTACCCTTTCCAGCTGTGTTCATTTTACCTTTTATATATGTAGGGCTTTTTTTCAAGGGGAACTTTGTGGAACTCAGTTCCACCACCTCTGGCTCAGACCCTTGGGGGGGCTGCTCACCTCAATCGCCCGTAAACACAGAAGTCCGGTTTCTGTGTTTACAAGTGACAGTTCTGAACTCTGTGTGTAACCCCCCTCAACTCTGCACTCTGTATGTAATGCAATCTTGGTATTTAATGCCCCTTTAAGACCCTCCTACTGTTTGTGAAATTTGACTAACCACACCCACTATTTGATGTGATTTGGAGGGTGTGTGTAGGGGGAGGGGTTTTGGGGGGTCATGGTTGAGTTCCAGCACCTATTGTTTGAGGGAAAAAAAGCCCTGTATATATGTAACAACATAATGACCTTCCATACCTCACAACTTTTTGAGATGGAAGTGAGTAACACCTATAAGCAAAAGTATGTAGGCATAGGACCCCCCCCCCCCCGCCATGCCCCCTTGAATGAAAAATTGTACAAAAAATACATTGGTGGTCAATAGGAGGAATGCTCCTTACATTGGTGGTCCATGGGTGGAATGTTTCTTACATTGGTGGTCAATAGGAGGAATGCTCCTTACATTGGCGGCCAATGGGTGGAATGTTTCTTACATTGGTGGTCAATGGGAGGAATGCTCCTTACATTGGTGGTCAATGGGTGGAATGTTTCTTACATTGGTGGTCAATAGGAGTAATGCTCCTTACATTGGTGGTCAATGGGTGGAATGTTTCTTACATTGGTGGTCAATGGGAGAAATGCTCCCTGCATTGGAGGACAGTGGGAGGAATGCTACTAGATCACAGGCTTGTTCTGTACTATGATTCCAAATGGGACTGTTGCAAACTAGTAAAGTTTAATATATACCGGTGTTATCGCGGTATAACGCGCTCCCGCGTATACCGCGCACCCCTAAAGTTGCCCCGAATCCTGTGGAAAAAAAGTTTTTTTTGTACTTACAGTTTTGGTGTCTTGTGCGGCGTCCATCGGCGGCCTCGTCCGTCTGCGGCTTCGGGTGTCCTCTCCGTCAGGTCCGGCGTCCTTCTGCGGCTTCGGGTGTCCTCTTCGTCGGGTCCGGCGTCTGTCTGCGGCTTCGGGTGTCCTCTTCATCGGGTCCGGCGTCCTCCCCGCTCGTTTCCCGCGCCGAGTTTGAATACTGCGCTGACATATACAGAGCGCAGTACACTCGTGTATTGTCGGCAATGCTCGGCAACTCTCGCGCTGACGTCCTGTACGTCCAGGACGTGAGCGCGGAAGGAGCCGAGACTGGCCGACTATACCCGAGTGTACTGCGCTCGGTATATGTCGGTGCAGTATTCAAAACTCGGCGCGGGAAATGGGGTATCGGCGTATACCGCGCACCCACGATTTTGCCCTGATTTTCAGGGCAAAAAAGTGCGCGGTATACGCCGATAAATACGGTATATATATATATATATATATATATTGTTAATAAACACTTGTTTGCTAGCTATCATCTAATTAACCCCTTTTATCCTTGCCCTCATCTTCTTAGCTTTTTTCCATTTTATTTTTATCATGGTTATGTAAACCATTGCAATGCATCTTGCAATATTAGGCCGCCTGACGTGACAGGTACGTCCTCCACCCCTCTCGCTCTGTGCTGTGGGATGTACGCCTCCATCCAGCACTAATTATCCCCTTGCAGATGATGCAGGCATTGTTTTAGCCTGTGCATTGTTTCTCGTCGGGTTGCTGCCTGCCTGATCACAGCCCCTGCTCTATTTCTATGTCAGCTCAACAGTTTAATGGAGAGCAAACAGAGCAGCCGACATTCCGGCCCTCTGCAATAGCAAAGAGCCACTTGATCATTCCTAAATATTGCACAAAATAGTTAAAGGGGTTGTAAAAATGTGATTTTTTTTTTTTAAATAAGAAACATGTCATACTTACCTCCACTGTGCAGTTCGTTTTGCACAGAGTGGCCACGAACATCTTCTTCTGGGGTCCCTCGGCGGCTCTCGCGGCTCCTCCCCACATTAGGTAACCCCCTTGGAGAAAAGCTCTTCCAAAGGGGGTTACCTTGCGGGCGCGCTCCTTAGTCATACACTTGGCGTTCAAAGACGCCTAGTGTATGACTCAGCCCCGCCCCCTGCGTCATTGGATTTGATTGGCAGCAACGGGAGCCAATAGCTGCGCTGCTATCAATCTATCCAATCAACGCCCGGACTCTGTGGAGAAGAGGACGCCGGGGACACGCACAGCAGGTGAACGGGCTCAGGTAAGTAAAACGGGGGGCTTGGGGGGTTGGTGATTGCCAGATATCTTTTCACCTTAATGCATAGAATTCAAAAAACACAAACCTGTACAACCCCTTTAAAGTACTGTAGATCTAAACCAAATCAGTAAAATCTCATAAAAGCTTGAAAATGTTAATGTCATAGGGCCATATTCTCCTAGATTTCCGGCGGGCGGCGCGTAAGCCATGTACACTCCGCCGCCCCAACCTACAGGAGCAAGTGCTGTATTCCCCAAACACTTGCTCCGTAGTTTGGGGCAGCGGAGTGTAAATGGCCCGGCGTAGCCACGCGTATCTCCAAGCGCGCCCCCGATTCTAACGAACTGCGCATGCGCCGGGCTTAAAATAGCCCAGTGCGCATGCTCCAGTTCTCGGCGTAAAACGTCAATGACGCCGACGTGTGCGTCATTGACGTAAAGTCGTATTCAAGAACGACTTAGGGAAACGACGTAGCCGACGGAAAAACACGACGCGGACCCGACGCCATACTTAACATGGCCTACGTGGGACTTGCGTAAACTTACCCCTCATATAGCAGGGGTAAGTTTACGCTTACGCAAATGACGTTAGCGACGGTTACGCGACGCAAATTCGTTCGGGAATCGGCGTATCAGGCTCATTTGCATAAACAAATGAGACCTGAACGTAAACGCCATCTAGCGGCGGGCGCAGTAATTACATTTAAGATCCGAGAGTGTAAGTGACTTACACATGGCGGATCTTAAGTGTATCTATGCGAAAATGATTCTAAGAATCAGTCGCATAGATACACGGGCCAAAAAAGAGAGATACGATGGAGTATCCTGAGATACTCCATTGTATCCTTACTCAGAATATGGCCCACAGTAAACGTAATTTTCAATCTCTGTATATAAACCTGCAACTTTTAGGCTGGCCATAAATTATGCAATTTTCTTGTACCATTTTCCTTTAGATTTACCAAAATCATATAATATGACCTTTATACTTTCAGCTTGTATGCAATCAGGCAGGCCTTTGCGCCATATAGTTGAAGGTAAATCTAAAGGAAATTGAACAAGAACATTGTATTCTATATGGCAGCTTTAAATAATCTTCTAAAAATCTGGCGCTTTTGCCATGAAGTCCTTGTTCAGATCAATCCTGTTTTAGGGTGACAACTGTCTCCCAACTGTGATCTTGCATTGTCATTCTTTCACATGTAATGCTGTTTAAGAAAATAAACAGCAACACACATCGCGCAGGCATCATCCACT